>NC_048411.1:26495058-26536559 GCF_013103735.1 Etheostoma cragini | reverse complement strand
TTTCTGACTTGTACATGTCTGGAGACAGTAACTTTTAAATAAAAATCAACACATTTAAAAAAATCAAACAACAATTATTAACTCATCTTAATTGAGCATTGAATTGTTCTAGAGAGAAATGTGATGCCTCCACAAATCCAGATCATCTTACTTTTAGTGCCAATTAAGTTTTTATGGTCAATTTTTGAATTTATTAGACAACATACAGTACATCAGAGTGTGTGCCAGTATACATCAGAGTGTGCCAGAAAGTACATTTACACGTAATGAAATTAATGTTAAAAGTTTAAAGGGGCACTCCACCAATTTTACACATAAAGTTTTACTTAGGCTATTTGTCATAAGCAGCAAGTTGGCCTGTGAAAGCCGCTACATACCCCCTGAAGTTTTGCCCTATATGTTTCTTGCAAGGTCTCATGATTTATAAAATATTAAACCTAAAAGTATGCTGGGATAAACAGTTGTGGCTTATATTTCGCTGGGAACATAATCCTCCTGTCCAAAATGAGCCACTTTTTTGTTACAGATGCAGCAGTGAAGTAATTTCACCTTTTTCTACAGACTCCACATCATGACAGGCTGGTGTAGCTTGCACAATTACAATAATTCACAAATTGACAAATGGTGAAATGTAATGTAAAACTCCAGAAAAGAACACTAACACACCAAGGCCCGACCACTCAAACTCATTATCACATACTACTGCAAATCAGATGTTACGTAATATGAAGCAATATTGATAAAAAAGCACTTTAGAGAGCATTGCCCAAAACAGAATTTTTGCTATTATGTCTGCATCTTCTACATAGTTATACATTTATTGCAAAATTCCACCTGCACGTTGCTCTAAAAATGTATAAATCTATGTTTAAATGTAGGCCCGCATAATGCAGCTCTCAGTCTCCTGGCTGTCATCCCGCTGCACTGTGCGACTGTGTTACATCCTCCTCTCGCTAACTGTCATCCACAATCCTCATCAGAGCGAGCGGTTTCCACAGACCTCTCAGGTGTGAGGGATGTTGGGAGGATTCCCTCAGGAGGGAAGTCACACTCAGTTCTCCCTCTGCTGTTTACACCCCTCTTTAATTGCCTCATTCTCAACTGGAAGTTTGTTCTCTATTATCACTTCTAATACACCTCTCAGCACATCCACTCTGGCAAAGTTTCAGCTGCCAATTTAAGATAGTAACTCATGCATGCAAGGGCAAAACAACAAGAATCTCCTGCTGCTGTGGTCGCTGCTCAGTTATTAATTAATTTTGTAGGCTTACACTTGGCAGTGTTTGATACAAATGAGGCAACATAAGTATATGTATTTTCCATTTAGTATTCCCCCCCCCCCATTAATAATCAGTTTTAAAACACATACCCATTTTTCCCACTTTGTACACACTGACTTAAGTCATTTTTGCCCCTGGCAATACAAAAACAATCAAACAACAAATAGTTTCTAGGTGTTTTAAAGCCTGGTGTTTGTGTTTCTTGCTGTCATGATTTTCAGTTAATACAACAAGGAAGCAGCAACAATCCTAATATCATAAATAAAGTATCTATCTATCTATCCATCTATCAGTATTGCCACAAAAAATATCGCAATATGCTGTTTTTTTCCCCACACCCATATTATTGCAGTGCATTAAAGCCATCAAACCAGACCCTGGTACATTCATGATAGAGGACACACCTCTCACATGCACTGTGGACTCTAACGGAGGTTTCTCATAAGGGTGACTCCTCGTCTCCCGCCCCACCACCTTCTTCCTGACTCCTCACTGATTCACTGTGACAATCTGTCGTTGGCCCTTTTTTGTCTTTGATTTCTGTCCTCCATTTTTCTGTCAGGCTTGACGTAGAGAAATGTGCCTCGATGTAATTGTGCGCTTAGACTGCGTGTAATGGAACATGAAATTAAAGTGCTCCTGCTTATACTCTGAATGTTTCTTCAAAAAGCAGGAAGTGATTTGTGAATCAGCCATTTTATCAGTGTCAAAATATCCCATTTGTGCTGATTATTGCAGAGATACTGTAAGTGTTCCATGTTATGGCCGACCTGGGATAGTTTTCTTCTTAAAGCGCTAACTGGGTGCGTCCTACAATGAAATGTGCAATAAAACGGCACTGCATTACATCTTAATCAAGGGTGCCTACACTGTCTTGGCAAATGAAAGTCTCTCCTTTCCAAACAAGGGGCTGTTAAAGTGGTTTAAATGGAGACAGACAGGCCCCCGGGCCACCGATGTCCTTTGGGATTGTCAGGGTCATCAAGGAAACACAAGGCTACACTGGTGCGCTCCTCTCTGACTGTTGCACCCCATTTAATATCACATTACGTTATGGTGAATACATTGCATATTATACTTCTTCTTACTGATGTTAAACGCTTGCTAAATTGACTATATGTTACTGCACAGAGGAGAAATTAACAATGCATGACATGTTTTCCAGTGCATCTATGTATCCCCAGGCACCTCTATGTTCTCAATTGAGCTTTGTTCACCTCCTCTTCCACCATTTCCTCTCCAACCTGCCCAACACGGAAAACAACTTTGATAAAGCCTCAACTTTAGGGGCTAGAATCTTTATTTTCCTCTCAAACCCTAAACACAAAGCCCACAGGCATCACAGCTTCAACACGGGGCCCGCCAATTGTTAGCCTGCCTGCCGTGCCAAGACTAGACAGGCCCTTTGCAAAGCTAACACGGCCTCGCGGCGGCTTGTGCTCGTCAGCGGCCGGCTGGTCTCATTGGCTTTATTTATAGTCTGCGCCACAAGACATCTGCTGGAGACGAGACTCTGTCCTCTGTGTCCACACAGCACCACACAGAGGGAGCTTGTCAACGTTTTTTCGAAGGCAAAGTGTTTGCGAGGACTCCGGTCAGAGGAGGGGAGAAACGGCTGCAGACTCCTCTAATAGGACGGGTGTCCCCTCCGATTGCTTTCTCCGCAGCTTTGATTAACGACACCGGAAGACAGAGGGAGGCTTCACAGTTTGTCGTGTCTTGTGTGTTAGCCGATGTTTACTTGATCTGAGAGCTGTTGTTTGTTTGGTGTCTTCAGTCTGGTCGTTGCTCGCCACTATTTTGGGACCCTGACACTTGGATGTAGCTCGGCAGTTGTCTGATGCGGCCTCGCCTTTTCCTCCCCCCTTCTGTGACACAGAGTTTCTCCTCGTCTCCCATCCTCTTCTCTTCACATCGAGGACGTCTGGATGTCTCTGGCTGACCGTGCTTTAGGCCTTGACACAAAGTGTCGAGGACAGCTCTTTGCTCTTCCTACACAGCAGGGGGGGGGGTGAAGTCAGCCTGCCAGTGTGAAAATACTCTATTCACATGTTCCTGAAAAGAACCAACCCGAGAAACCCGCCATTACAAAAAGATCTTTTTGAGGAAACAATCCCCAAAACCATATAAAATAAGTTTTTTTCTGCATACTGATTGTGAACACTAATGTATCATATTTTGCAGCTTAGACTAGGTTCAAACTGACTTTAATTTAGCTTAAGCTTTACTTGAACGTATCTAGGCTGCATAAGAGTGACATGACAGCAAGTGACTATATTTTTTTACCTGTTAGGACCTATTTTACATGGAAGAATAGTAATTGTGTGATGTTTAAACAATAGTTTTCTTGTATGCCCAGTTTTCACCTTGATGTCAAGACACCAACAACAACAAAAACTCGTTGTGCTCCCTGAGGAACCCCTTCATTGAGTTCTTACAGGTGCATGATGGCTCATCCATGAATAAGGTGTTTCTCTTTTTCTAAAATATGTGACTACACTAAATCCATCGGAAAACAGACAATTTGTGATGGTTTTCCATCAAGTTGCGCATAAGAGAAAACTTTGCTCATATAGTTCTGCTCATTCATTGTGGAATGAAAAGAGACTACTTATTTTTGCTTCAATTAAAAACTGAAATTGCACTGCCCAAAAATAAGACAAAAACAGACACTATGCCCAGAAGTGTGTCTGTTGGCATTTGAAGTAGATGGACCGAAATCTGATACGGCTGATACCATTGGCAGTCCATGAACAACCAAAAGATACTATAGAAATAAGAGACAGTTAGTGTAAGAAGTGTTTTTGACTGTTCAAAATATAAAGCCAGTGCAGAGAATAAAAACCATAAACCTTGTATGTAGAACAAAGTCTTGCAAGGAAAATCTTGGTGATGCAAGGATCTCCAGAAGGTCAGTTATCTCCTCCATTGCTTTCTCCACCGCTCTGATTAACGAGACCGGAAGACAGAGATGCCCACAAAAATGATCAATTAATAAATAGATAAAATATCAACCATCTGCTATTAAACACAAAATATCATACAAAAAACAACAATTTTCTGCTTGGAGGCCATATGTAGAGCAACACATCACAAACTGTGAAAAAAAAAAGTAAAACTGAAATGTTGCATCAACAATTGTTACGGCAATAATTTCTGCGTCTATCCTCGTAGCATCTGGCCCAGTGAGCTCTTTCTGGGAATGAAATGACATTGTTGCTTAGTCTCCTTGTACTTCTTTTTTTTTTGTGGGAAAGTTTCATCTTTATAACAATATTGAAAGCCATTAGTCTAAATCCCCGGGCTTCCTTTTACTTTTTTTTTAAAGACTTAAAAGATACATCTGGTTCCCTATCTTGTAATTCCTGCCTGGATCCCAAAGAAAAGCGAAAACAATTTCTCCAACAGTGGAGGGATTAAGGAGGACATTAGGACATTTAGCTGCTGCTGGGAATGAGATGAATTCCTTCCCAACAGCAACAACTGCTGTGATGTGTTGCACTTTTTTTTGCAGCTGGACGAAACTTTATGGTAATCCTTAATGGATCAGAAATTGTAAGCCCACCCTTACCACTCAGACAAACTGTTTAAGCTTTTTGACACAAAGAGTGTGTATGCAGGGTACTTTATTATTTTTATTTCCAGAACAATACCAGAATAAACCCTTTAATATACAACTGTCTGTAGATTAGAACTGCATATGCGCTGTTACAGTCATCCTCTTTCTGCAGGGCTACATGGGGCGCAGATTGCTTTTCTTGAGTTTTCCAAAGAAGATTTAGATTTTAAAAATGATGTAATGGTGTGTTTTTCAAAACCCAAACATTTTTTTTTTGGGGCTGATTGTTACTTGTACTTATCTACCTCTCCACATTTAATAATAAATCACCTAAAACAACTTGTTTCAGGCTGGGACCACATAATCCTCAAGCAGCTCAAATACATTTGGGATGAAGTGCTGTGAGTGACTGAAAGAGTACAAGTGTATAGACTTAGAAACATCCTGTCATGGGTTAGAATACATGAGATGAAGACCATAATAAAATGATAAATGGGCCAAAATGTTAGGATGAAGGTGTAAATATAATATATACAGTATAATATAAATACCTTAAATAGACAAAACAGAGGAGGCATTTACATACTGATGTTTTTTTCGACTTATGTTAACATGTCAAGGTGTGTAGCATAAAAAGAAAACTCAATATCTCTTTGTAATCAAATGAAATCAATTGATGAACTTTGTCTGTATCAGACAAGTGGTGTGGAAATATACACAGAGCAAAATTATAAAGTCAACACTTTTGTTCTTGCTCCCATTTTTCAAGAGCTGAACTCAATGATTTAACACTTTTTCTGTGTAAACAAAAGACAAACTCCAATACAGTACAACTGCACATTTTAGAATGGCCTTTTATTGTGGCCAGCCTAAAGCACATCTGTGCAATAATTATGCTGTCTAATCAGCATCTTGATATGCTACACTTGTAAGGTGGATGGATTATCTTGGCAAAGGAGAAGACTGCTCATTAACAAAGATTTAGACAGATTTAAATCCTAGTTTGTGCACAATGATGCACATATGTAGGAGGTTGGCTGCATGTAATTTCAAATGTGTACTAAATACTATAAGCCTAAGAGATGTTTCAAGACATAATTTCTTTCATTTGAGTGACAGTGTCTGCTAAGCCTGTAAGCATGCAGCACTGAAGTCAAACATCTGCATTTGGTATTTACATTCTCAAAGAATGTATTATATTCTATGTCACCACAACACTACATGCCTCAGTATATACTTTACTGCACTGTTAAAAGTACAAACCTTTTCATTCTGTAGCTATTCAGTCAAACTATAAAAGACGATTCATTAGAAACTACTACAGTAATCTGTAATGTCTCTTATTTATCGCTCAGCTACTGTGAAAAGAATTCATTTCCAGAATAAGAATCTAAATTTCTGAGTGTGGGGAATGAACACAGCCTCTACAGTGAGATGTATCAAACTTCTGGACGTTAATTGCAGTGTAACTCTAATTTGGAATTAAAATGAAATTGATGGATATCTTCAGTAAGTAAAGACAGAAACTTGTTCAACTTAAGACTTTAGTGTGTAACCTTTTGATATTAATGAAGGTCCATTACATTCAAGCCGTTACCAAATGCCACAAAGCTAATTAAGACTATCGGGGGGGGGGGGGGGGGGGGGGGGGGGGGACGGACGGACAGAAACTATAGGCACTGTAGCCTTTAACAGACTCTCATTCAGGAGCACTCATTGATTTTCTTTATTTTTAAAGGGACAATGCATATTAATCAACATGAGCACAAAGTTTTAAATTTAAATTTGCCCGATTAAGCCAAGCAGGCTAATTTTAATCTGCAATCCCTAACAGGTCAATGGCTTCAAACATTAGATAAGCTACAACAATACAAACAAACACATGAGCATAAAACAAGAACACATAAGGACAACTACATCGTATCTATCACATACATCAAATATTTTCAGATTAACTCTGTGATTCTTGTGATTTGGTTGCTGCAACAACTAAGAAGTAAAAATGAATGAATTTGAGCGGCTGTTGATAATCATCAATGATCATTTTGGTGTTTTGCCTCATCCGGCTGCAGTTCTGTTTGCGTCCTGTGGAGGTCACTCTGTGCCTGCTGAGTGCAGAAGGCCACCCACTGAACATGAGCTGATCAGATGAAACAACATTAAACCATAGACTATATGTATACAGTCTATGCATGAATGTATAATCTGTCTGTCACTGAGTAGGACACACTGTATGTACTGTGTTTCTTCACGTTAAACATATGATAAATATCATCATCATTAGAATTAATATTTCACGTAATTATGCACATTGGATCCAGCTTGTCAGCTCCTCTAATATGCAATGTACACAATTAGAAATATGAACATAATGTGACACAAGCAAGCATTTGTAATTTTGCATTAAAAAGTGCGATATTCATTCATTTGTTTCCTAGTTTCCCTTGTCCTTTTTTCAGTTAGATTGCAAAGTGATCACATAAAAAATGAGAATACAAAAAAGGCAAAATTACTTTTCCTTTCCCATCATTAATTCGTTCATACACTGAGCAGAACAAGTCCTCCTTTTAGTATTAAGCAGCATTACTAATTGCAATGTTTATAGTTCTTTCAGGTTTTTTAAATTGGTTTCACCACTTTATATTCTTTCATATGCTATGTGTTTTCTTGAATCATTTATGACTTTAGCTAACAATAGAGCAAAGAAGAAAAAAAACCAGGAGGAGATTTCGAAATTCAATTAATCAGCATCCTCATCATCCTCATGGCCACATGGATTATTTGACTTATTTGTGAATTTTATATTTAAAAGCAATCAAAATGGGGCGCCTGTGTAGCTAATCTGATTGAGTGTCCAATCCATGTACAGAGGCTCAGTCCTCAACGCAACAGACGTGGGTTGGATTCCGACCTGCTGCCTTTTACAGCAGGTCGTTCCCCCTCCATCTTCCCTTTCAAGACATCTCAGATAAAGACCTAGACTGCCCCAGAAATGATCTAAAAGCAAATGAAATAACACTAAACCACCCAAAGCAAGAATAAACAACTGAATTAGCTGCTAAGTGACTTCTGTACAGTACATCACAGACTAAACACAGTTGTTGTTACTTGCTGTTTCACTGTGTGGCAGCAACAAAAGACTCACAGCTGCCGAGCAATGAATCAGAGACGAGAGGAAAATGAAACCTCTACTTTCCTCTCAAAGCAGCAGGTGGCGCTACGGTATCTCTGTCAGGGTCCTCCACAGAGACATCAAGCCTGAGCTTCCATGTGTGAGACCCCCAGAACTGACTCCTGCATCAGGCCAATAATAAATAGCACACCAATTGGGTTCTTAACTGGTATGATTTATTAAAAGTTAGTGCATTAGATCAAGGCAATAATTGAAGTTATGATTAAGGAAATGACGGGATTGGGACCCATGGACAATGAAAAATGGATGCGTAGATGGAGAGACTAGCACACAGATCTCATTTGATGAATAATTCACAGTTGGATTAAATCGGACTGAGATTTGATCCAAATTGAGAGCCTATTTGTAAGAGTTTTTTTTTTTTTTTTTTAAAGGGATTTTTGTCATGAGATTTGCTCCAAACCTTCTGAAAGGAAGCTCTCTAGCTGGTGGCATGTTGCTCTGAGGATCATCATTGTCATCATATGCAATCCAGTATTAAGATGGATGCTGCCTGATCCCATCAAGATAATGGGTTTCATGTCTCCTGGCGTTGGGGCGGGGGGGGGGGGGGGGGGGGGGGGGGGGGGGGGGGGGGGGGGGGGGGGGGGGGGGGGGGGGGGGGGGGGGGGGTTGAGAGGTGGTGGGACAGAGAACATCTCTGCAGCTGATTTCTTTTGTTTCCTCCCTCGTCTCTGCAGGCATGTCGACCCTACAAGTCTACGGTACAGCACATGCTGCCACGGAAAAAATTGCTGATAATAACTTCAGAAGTTATGGGTGCGTCCTCAAGTTAAAAGCAAAGAGGACAATTTGGGTTTCCAGCCAGTGAGGACAAAAGAAAGACACTTTGTTCGTAGCAGAAGGGTTGTTCGGTCTCTATAATGGAGAGAAATAGAGAAACAGAGAGAGAGAGAGTGAGAGAGAGAGACAGAGGGGGGAGGTTAGCCCTGAACCTGTCACCGCAGGAGAGGTCATGTTGGATCTGTTTCAGGCACTCTGGCTGTATTAAAAAACATCCATGATCATTTCCAAATTCGGGATCATATTTGGCGTGTACGGATGTAGACTATCACTTAATTATATCTATTGTCAGTGCTGTCAAAAAGTCCAGATGAACAATAATAAAGGACACCGCATACACTTCTTTCTTTTGTTTCCAACTCAATCCTGTTACAGTATTTGACTTAACTGAATATGGCAATGTAACACTACTCTATTACAGTATGGTACAGTACACTATAAAGATGGAAGAATTAGCAGTAAAGTGTACCCAAGTAACAAAAGTAGAAGTGCTCATGATTTACTGTTTTCATAATTTTATAGATTATTGATGCATTGACCTGTAAGCAGCACTTTAATGTTGCAGCTAGTCCACAGTAGGTGGTGCAAAAAGACTCCCATACTAGTACTGTTTGTTGTATATTTTAGGTGGTGAAATATTAGGCAATGCATCATGTGTGGATTTATTTCATACTTAGCATGTGAAAAACGTAATCTGCAATGTGACTATGAATACATTTAACATACAAAGGATATTTTCTTCTGAAATGTCGTCCTTGCATTACGTGTGAGTACAGTACAAAGTTGCACAAAATGAAAATACACAAGTGACTCGAATACTCCACACCTTCAGTTTGTAACTAAACTCCATATGTCTTAGCGTATCTCTGATAAAATCCTGAATTCCCCTTTAAAGCCTTATTTTCCTACAACAAGTAAAAAATGTCTACCAGTGCAGTGGGAACATTCTAGCAATTTAACAAAAAAATTCTCATCACCAGGTTCACCTACTAATGAATAGTTCCCACCACTGGACTTTCAAAGTTGTCAGATCGCTGTGCTCTTCACACTACACAACTTGCTGTCTTGTAATCGGGAGTCTTAAGAGTCGTTGTGGTTTTCACACAACATGGCTGACCGGCAAGGGGGGCACACACCACAAGATCTTTCATCAGGAGTCCCGTGCCTTTTTCCTTATTGTTGTTGTTTATTTTATTTTTGCTTAAATATAAAGTGCTTTACAAATTAAACTTATTATTATTGTTATTATTATGAGTCTGTCTGCTACGTTTCGTTAGAGAACACACACGAGAAGTGACGTTGTTGAGACAGGATTTTTCATTAGCAATCCGGAAGACTTTCTATGAGGTCATGCTGTTACCAGGTGCAACAGTGACGCTGAAATTGTTTGTTTGTGTCTGTGTGTGTCGTCCTGACAAAATGTGGTCCTGGAGAAACCTACTGTGGAGTTAACCACCACGCTGGTAGCGTCACAACCGTGACAGATGCAGCCACAAAGCTTTACAGATGTGTAGTTAAGATCAAAATAAAAGCGGAGTTTAAAGATGGGTGTGGTGCCGTAAGTAAGGGAGTAAGACATGGGGAAGGGGCCTTGGCCCACACACTTTATGCCCCTGGCCTAATTTGGCGTTGCAGCTGGTGTAATGCCACAAAGGTCTAGGTCTAGTTTTGATGTTGTTGTTGGCACGCATGTTAACAAAATAGCCTAATTCCTCACGTCTTTATAATTTATTGCCTGTTTTTCAAAGTGCAACAACTTCTGCCTGCGTTTTAAATGCAACAAAGAGTAAAGCTCCTACTGGTAAAGGCAATCCCTTCTCCAGGATTCCCCTCAACTGGTGTCTGCGCTCTCATTGGCTGTAACTCCCAACAGGACCGGATCAGATATTTAGCCTGCTAGATATCTCGGATGCGTCTGCGCTGCAACGGCGAGCTTCAAAAAATCCAGGCTAAAGTCGTACGGTGTGAACTAGGCATTAGTGTTTCTGAACTTAAGCCACAACTTTGGGCTTTCCTCAGTAAATAAAGGCCACCCAGTTGCCGTGGTCACATAACCTGAAATGTTGGTCACGTGATAACAGGAGGTCACATAACAGGAAAACCTTCCTAGACAATAGAGAAAACTACAGGTCAACTGCTTTTTAAGAGGTCAAAAATGAATTGTAACCTTAACATTTCAGTATGTTATAAATGCAAATGTGTTGTTTTATTAGACACTTCCGATTATCATTTAATACAACTGCTGAATTAGGATACTGGCACCTTTTTTGGTACGATTCAGGCACTGAGTAGGGCTGCACGATGAAAATATGCCATATGCAATAACAACAATATCACTTGCGATTCAGTGTTCAGTATTCTGCCAAAATACAACAAATTGCTTGTTGAATTTAAAACAAATATAAATAAATAATTTTCAACATTCTTTAATTGAAGAAATTGAACATGGAATTAAATATAAAAGGCACCACGAGTAAAAGAATTACACTTACATTATAAAGCGCAGTTTTCTACTGATATTTTCTTTCAAATTACACTTTTTTTTGAGTGTCCTATGCAAGCCTTTAGCAAAGTGTATATTGCGGCAGTTGATATATAATGGGGGATGAAAAAATTACAAATTGTGCGTCCCCAGCTCTGAGTATATCATTTTTAAGATGAAGACAAACAATTCTAGAAAAATCTTGAAACCAGTTGATGTTTGTGTCTGCAGTGTGGAGGAAGACTTATGGATCTCCCGTTGTCTGTCGGCCCCCCTCACTCCGACTCCCTGGCCACCCAAACCCTGCAGTGTGATTCACCTAAATTAGGAGACGGGGGTGGATGGTGTGGGTGAGTGGGCAGGGCATGCGGAGGAGTGGATGTCTCGAGGTCAAATGCAGAGTGGCGAATTGGGATGGAAGCAAACTAATGAGTTTTTTCGTTCTCTCCCTGCCCCAGACCGCTGGCATCACCTCGCTGTCCTGTCAATCCACCTCACCCCCTCCACCTCAACCAACCCACCCATCTTCTTCCCCTCCCATCTTTCTCTCTTCCCAACCTTCACCACCCAGAGAGAGAGAGAGAGAAAAAACAGGAAAAAACAGTTTATTTCTGAACAGGCCTCTTAATCTATTTGGACTGGGAGTAATAGGACATTTGCATGGCGAGCACAGCGAGGTGTCAGCGATAACCATGGGGTTGTGACATCCCCTCCGAAATATGCTGAGCTTTCGCTAACCTCTCATCAAACACGCTGATCTTTATGGACTGTATCATATTGTGCCGTAATGTGCTTTATTGTCCACAGAATAAGCTTTTCTTTAAGGTAATTGGAAAGCGGGAAATGGCCGCTATCGGCTGACTTTTTAAATACATTATTCCTGAAATGTGGCTTGTGTAACGACCCTGTCGGTGTAAAACGTGAGATTTATCTTGGCAGCAGAAATTGATCCATTTCACCTTTGTCTAATGGATATTTTTATCAAGGATTATCTGTTTATGTAAATGAGCGTGGCCCCTGGAATGGAGGGGATAAAAGAGTCTGGAGGGGGGAGCAGTTAATCTAAGGCCTCTTTACGTGTCAGTCTGGACATAATGCATACAGGATTCATCTCTGTGGGGGTGGTGTGCGTGTGTGTATGTGTGTGTGTATGTGTGTAATTGTGTGTGTGTGTGTGTGTGTGTTCCTGTACCTCTATCTCTGTGAGAACCCGGTGGACTTGAAGACCTTCACAGTGAAGATATTTTTGCTCACACAGGATGTTCCTCAGTTTTTTACACGGCTGTTTTAGAGTCAGAACTTTGGCTTGGGCCACTTGATTAGTGAATACAGTGCTGCTGATGTAGTGTTGACAAAAAAGAACCATTCAAATGGTGACTTTAATAAAATCCAGAAACAAAGTCCCCTCTTGGGAAACAAGACATCGTTCTGCACAGATGTCACATCATGGGGCCTTCAAAATTTGAATTAGCTTTTAAGGAATAAATGTCAGTGGTGGTAAGTACTACCACCATGGTGTGTGCGTGTGTGTGTGTGTGTATGAGAATTCAAACACACTAAGAAATCAACAAGTCCTCACTGAAGTGAAATCTGAAAAAACCATATGGGCGTTTTTCTGATCTGGAGCCCAAATTGGTGGGATGAAGACAACTGTAAACATGGACACTGGAATTTGGAACTGAAAAGAAAAAGGCCAACAACTAAGTCTTGCTACAGACGCTTACTTACAACGTCAAAGAGTACAGATGGTTTCAAATTATTTGCCAATTTAAAGATGTATTTCATGTATTGCAAAATGAGGGCACGTCACTCATTAGTGTAATGTCAAAAAGGCTTTGAATGTCCACATCAAAGCAGTCACTCAGCTTGTGTTAGTGTTATTTCTGGCCCCATAGTGTCTATTCATGGTCTATTCATCACAGAGGCTTTTAGCATATTTCCATATCATAAAACTTTTCACAGACAGCACCGTTATGTGCGGCATTATACGGTAACTCAGACGTTTGGACATGTCAGCTGCAGAATAGATGGCACATTTTGGCTCATCGACCGCGCAGCGTGAAAAATGAATGAATAGCGTGGAAGCTGTGTGCCGTGATGGTGGGCTACAGTCGCTTAGAAGTGGGGCTGTAAAGATTGACAAGGCCCCCCTTGCTTGTGTTTTCATTGCAGCGGACACTTTTGATGTTTTATGGGAGAGGCCTCGCCTTGTTGCTGGAGTCTCTGCCGTGACAGCAGTGCGACGGTCTTGAAATACAGCTGGTGGGGGGATTCTCCACGGAGGGCAGCAAATGATGCTTCACCGGGAGCCAGCAGTCCCCCGGTGGCCCCCGCTGTCATCTGCCATCCTGACAGGCAGACGGAGAAGGAGATAGAGAGGGGAGAGTCAGCCGGGCTAAGTGACAGACACGCCAATGTGACCCAATCCACCAGAGGGAAGACTTCATCACTGTCTTAAACGCCCTGATGTTCTCAGAGGCTAGAGACTGAGAAGACCTGGTTGGAGCCAGGGCTAACCTCGGCCCACGGCACCGCTTCTGATCAAACAGAGGCCATGATGCATCCCAGTGGCCAAAGTTCAGATACTTAGGGGAAGGAGCAGAAAAACAGAGAGATGCTATGATACAGAGGAGGATGCATGGCATCAACGATAATGTTGCTGAACAGACACTGCACCCAAAGCTACAGCACAAACATGGACTATTACACTCACTGAAGAATTCTCTGGTCTGAAATGGCTTTTGGTAAATTCAGCCATTTTACAACCTGGGGGTATCTTCTTCTTAAGATTTGAAACATATTACTGTATATGAAACAATTATATTAAAGAAAATAAAGGTGAAAACACCCTAAGCGTCAGTTCAGTTGTTAATAATGAGAAAAACTTCATGTGCATACAGCCACAGTAGGTATGGGGAGTTGAACCATGAAGTGGCTCTGCAAAATCTAAACACATGTTCCTATTTAATGATTTAGATAAAACATTTAACATTCACCAATATTCAAATCTGTGGTTTTAATATGTGGTAATATGTGGTTTTAATAACACATTTTTAACAAACTGTGATATTATCTGTGTTGCTAACTGTGCAGATTCCATGTCCACAGATCTAAAAAAAAATCCAAAACAAATGCTGTCAGTAGAAAACTTAATTGATGGTTAAAACTTCAACAAACAAAAGCAAACAGTCTTTGAGAGTCTATGGGAGTTTTGCTTCTAAAGGGGAAATCAATCGAATGTAGACATGAAGATGAAGGAGTACTACTCACCCTGCGAAAACAGTTTTTTGATGTCCTCTATGGTTCTGGAGAGAGCTTTGTCAAGTCTTAAAAAAATAACGCTGATCACGTCACTAAGGTTATATCAGTTGGAACTGCATTATGGAAGTGTAGGATCCAGTGTTTTTTGTGCTTGACTTGTACTGTGGTCAAAAATGTTAGGATATATATCGGCCCTGCTACTTGAATTGTTGATCATTCTTTTGTGCGTCCCCCAAAACCAAACAACTCGGGTCCTCTTGTTGTGATGTTGTGTACAATCCACAGCACTGATCAAATAATTCACCTTCTGTTTTCATCAAACAGGACTGAACAATATTCTTTGGCCAGCACAAACCAAGATGAATGGCTCATATTCTCTCAACTAAAAAGATAATCCAAATTACACACCTTGGATTAATTGTATTATGAGAACTCCATACTGTGTTCCAAGTTTGCAATCCATTCATTTCAATAAAAGTTACTCAACAGGCGCATATGCAAAAGCTAGTTCTTTGAAGTTTTGTGTCATTGCTAGCTTCATTTCCTACACAATGATTTCTTAATTTGAAACCTTAAGCAGCTCTGTATGACTTTACTGCACCCGGATCCATTCATGTGAGCATCTGAAAGGCAACAATCCACGTGTGTCAGTATCTCTCCATGTCTACAGCCCTGACCCATCCTGGTGATCCACCGGTGGGACGTGTGTGAGTTGTTGTGGCTCTATAATTGCAGTAAAGTGCTTTTCCAGCCAGTTCAGTCAGTGTATCTGTCCATGAGGGACACACGTGGAGAGCATTTCATCCTTTTGACTTCATAAAGAACTCACACTACTGAGGTCAGCCGTCAACTCCAGCATCTCACTAAGGTCCCCAGACCAGAACCAAAGCACCTACGAGGCCAGTGAGACTCAAACACTTCCCATCCCTTCCATCCATGACTCCTGGTATACTGGGACCAAAATGTAATTAAAAGGGGACTTTAAATTGCCCCCAAGCATTAAAAATGGATCCTGTCGGCAGCAAATGGAGCATCTCCCTGCTCATCTGCCGCCATCTTGTCCGGACCTTGAGGGCTGGAGGTCCAGACAGATGCTCCTCAAGGAGGCCAGGGAAGGTTTGTTGGTGCCTCAGGAGGAAGTGGATGTCTGTCACCAACTGGAGCTTTTTTGGAGGATCCTTGAAGGCATTGAGTCAGAATATTGTTGCTGGAAGATGAAACAGCAGTCCAAGAATGACAGGTTGTTATTGGTTACTTTAAATTAACTTTAAATAATGACATGTCTTTATTTAAGTAGGTAGTCTCGTTTAAGTAGAGCCAGGTTTTTGGATTATAGGCCTGTTGTCAGGAGGTGGAATCAAGACAGTTCTAAAAGATGTACAGCAATAATAAATTAATGAAAAGTTGAATTTCTAAGCAGAAATGGTGATGGAAGTAATGGAACATGCTCAGTTAAATACACTCAGGGCTTCTGCTGCTACAACCTTCCTTTTCTGGTATCATTAGTAACTTTTGGTCTAATGTTAGTGAATGTCAGCTAACTTTACATAGATGTTGTTGACACAAGTATAGGATTAAATCAATCAGTAAATACATTTTTTAATGACAAGACAAAAATAAACTTTGGTTCAAGGGCATACATTTGTAAAATAAACCATTTCTGATTTTAACTCATGATATAACATTTAGGAATTTATTGTTCCCCTTCTGTTCCCCAGTTTGTTTTAGTTTTAGATAAAGCAGCTTGAGAAGGATCCGTTATAATGTAATGAACCTGCTTGCTACACCTAAAAATGTAAAAGAGCTTTGAGGAAGTACTGTAGGTGATCTATAAACTTAAACCACAGCAAACCACACAATGTTCTCTGACAAACACCATCCCAAAGAGCTGATTTCACATCTGTAAAGTTCTACCTAAAGGCAGTTTTGGGGGATTTTTTTGTTGTTGTTCAGAGGCGCTCAACAGTCTTGTAAAAAGTATACTTGTAAGAATGAAACGTGTAAGAACCCTAATGGAGAATATTCATTTTCTACAATTTGACTTTATGGATCAACCAAATCAGTCCTAAACACAAAGCCACACAAATGAAATGTGCTCCCTCTTCCCCAATGAGGAGCAGCTGCTTGTTGCAGGAAGGGGCTAACCATACGAGCTCCGGTGTCTTCCCTCCACACTTAGATTACATTACCATGAGCTTAGTGGCGAGGGCACGGTTGCATCAAAGACACAGCTATTGCTTTGAGTGTAAGGGGTGTCTGACTCTCTGCAAATCCCCCCCATGCACACTCTCTCTCTCTCCAGCCTCTTGCACTCTGTGTCAGAGCCTTCTCCTGTCAGTAATTTGTTGCTAATCAGCTGTCAGCTCGGAAGCGATGATGAGGTGATCATCGTGGGCGGTGGAAGGTAATGGCCTTAAAAGTCACAGAGTCAATGTCAATGGGATCACTCGGATTCAATCAGGGGCGGCCGGATGAAGGATGGCACCCGCTGACATTACCACTCATTTTGAGCCCAAGCATCTGGGCCCTAGTAAATAACCATCAGTGGGTGGGTCCGGGGGACAGGTCATTAGCCCTGAGAAAAATAAATATCTCCTCTCTCGTGAAGGCTGCAAGTCATTTAGCACAGACTAGGAAATTTCACCCTAGATTAAGTATGATGAGCCAATATCAGTCAGAGGAGAGGCCATACTGAGCGGGGGGCCCTGATGAGACGCAGGGAAAATTTATACGCAGGCTTCAGTGAATGTAATATGATTTTAAAGGCGAGAAAGTGTGTTGGCACAGGGCTGGAAGGAGGGACAGGACCACTTGAAACTGGTGTTTGACTGATGTTTTTTTTTAAGAGCTGGTGTCTGCCAATTGACGCTGCTGATCGCTAGTACTTTCTGCTGATATTCTACATTTTCAAATTTGCCTAATTTAGAGGCAGATATTGAAAAAAAGGTATAGTTTCCTGTGGGAAGGAAAGAATTCTCAACACCAACACTGGCAGACATATCTGGTTTTGTTGAGTCAAATGATTTCATCAATGAATTGAGTGAAACTGAGAATTTAAAGGTATCTACATAGCTTGAGTCTCCATTATTTTAGAGGCAGGAAGTAATGGCTGTAATGACAAAAAAAAGTTTTAAATGTATTTTATTGGTCCCTTTCTCTTTTCTCTTTCTTTTTCTTTCGTAATTTGCTTTCTATCAGTAATGCCTTCATTTGTATTAATGTAATATGATGATGTGTTGACTACAGAATATATTAGCTTTTCTGCTAACTCTGGCACATTTACATTGTGAGTGTAAACAACAATGTGAATTGTCCCTTTTAAATAAACAAATAAATAAACTTAATCATCTGATCATATATATATATATTTTTATAGTCAATGCAAGCGCACAGCCAAGTTTACAACCCTCTGAGTGCAGTGCACAAAGGCCAAATAAATAATGTACAAAAGGGAAGGTTCAAAACATTGAAAGAGGTGAAATACTATATAGAATAAAAATAAGTAGTTGTATACTGTATGGGAAGTTCAAATGTTAAACGTTAAAAGTGAGTCAATTGTAAAAATCTATGCAATACCATCTGAAAACGAAGTGAAGTAAAATATCTAAAATAAATAATAAAACATCTCTGCTGGACCTTAAGCAGTGTGTCCCTATTATCTTGCCAATAGCCCTGAGAGGTCAAAGTCAAAATACCAATGATCTTGATAGGAGGAGGGAGGACAGATATGGGACACATTTTTCTGTAGCTAAGTTAAAGGAGGTGTCTAATGGGCTAATTAATGCTCTGGCTTCGACTGTGATTCCCCCTCCGCCCCCCCTGCAGGTCAAGCGCTCACAGCATGAACCACAGCTTGAAAAATCTTGCAAAGTTCTTACATCACACAAGCAATGCACACACACAAAGAAACCCTCACACGTGATGCCATGGAGTAAGTTTACATGCACACTAATATTCCACTGTTTTTCCTAATATGACAATATTCTGAATTTTATACAGGTCATGTAAACAGCATATTTTGTTTGGATATTCTGAATGAGGCCTTTTATCAAATTTAGCATTTTCTGATTAAGACGTGGGATCCGCCGGTATTATTTGGGATTTAGAGGCATTCTCTGGACATGCATACAACACATTGAAAATTTGCATCTTAATCAGGGTTTTTTACCACAATTTGCTACAGTTTCTCTTGCCTGTTAACGTCTTACGGACAGCTCTGTGAGTTGCTATGGCTGTTACACTAACCACCTGGCCAAGAGTTTGCAAGGCTGGGGTAGAGGTGTATATCTAAGAGAAAAGCCTACATATCTGGTAGGGAGGATAAACACACCTAGGAATATTAGTGGAATAATCTAAAGAAGCCATTTTTACTGTTTGTCATTTTAGTGATCTGATCACCTAAGACCCAAGTGTTGACCACGGTCATAGTCAACTGCAGTTATTGGACCTGGAGCGTTGAGTAAGGGCAGTGCCCAGGAGGTGAACTGGCACTTCCAGTCCACACTCCGAACTGTGGTGCGTGCGGGACTCGAACTCAAGCCAAGTCCCTGCAGACTATGCTATGTCTGCTGCCTAAAGGCAAAATGTAAGATAACAAAACAAATTAACAGTAGTACTTCTTTTAGATCAGCTGTCTATTGAAATATTTTGTTAGAGATACTCTGACAGATGTCCCTATTCCTGTTAAGCTCGCTGATTTGCTGCTGCACTTCAAACGTGGTTGCTTGTCTTTATTAAGCCTGAACCGACAAAAGCCGTAAAAGTTCAGTTCTATTTGGTTACATAGTTGACTTTATGACACTTTACTTACTTTTGTTTTCAGGCTCTATACATCTTTACTGTCATTAACTGCAAGTACTTGTACAGTTTTTTGAGATTCATTTCGAGTTGTAACATTAATTTGGTTTTACTAAGTAATAAAATATTGGTATTAACCTAATCTATGGCATTAGCAAAGGACACATGAAGGAGAATTTGCACTATGCCTGACGCTGTATGCTTGTGAATCACTATTATGGGTCATCCTTTTGTTCACAGAGTCAGAAGTTTTGGACTACACTGACTCTATATCTCAGTTGTGCACACACATCATCCAACCTGACTAATGTAAAGCCCTGATGATGCACAAATGACCCTGGCGGCTTTGAACTGTCATCAATCCCATTAATAGGAGATGGCTCTGAATCCATTACAGCAAATATAATACAAACATTATTATATTAAGCTCCAAATCTAGGCTAATTCTATCCACATAATTAATTTAATCCATTTTCAAAGTGCCAGTTTAATGATTAATTAATATCAATACTTAAATATTAAATATTCATATTTGTTCATGTATCTCAATTGTGTTAGAGTGCTGCTGAGCTGCTCTCAGTCAGCTGTGGATATGAATGCGTGTGAATGTGTACAAGACTGACCTCCCCAAAAAACTGACAGCATCAGATATTCAGATGACAAGATATTCAGGTCTGTACTGAATCCTTGTACAATGGTTTGAGAATGTCAAAAAAATCCATTCATTCATTTATTTCATTTGGTCACCTGCCCGGGGAATGGGGTGGAAAATTAGCTTTTAGCTTTATATCTGTACAAAGCACCAGATTTCAAGAATTGAAATGTATGTTTATTATAGGTGGTACCTGTCAAAAGGTACAAAAGGTAAAAAATTTAAAATGTGTTGTAACAGATTTGGGAAAACAAAAAACAAAGATATGCATCAAACATTCACACATCAGACTGTGAACCATGAAATCTCATATGCATGAATTTGTATCAACTTGATGATATTTGAACTTACAGTGTAGCTCAAATCATACAGACATTTTTTTTTTTAAATACCCATGTTTAGGGATGTAAAAATCCCATTTATTGCACATAGGGTACAACAAAAATAAAAACGTTTGTTTCAAATGTATCCACATTAATGTCTATACATCTGAATCAGGACCTGGGTGAATATGAAAACAAGACAATATTAAATAATTCTATGGGCAGTGACTGTGATGCAAAAACTTTCATACAGAAACTTTCGAGAGCCATTTTCAGTCCATCTCTGGTGTGTCTGCATGTACAGACAGAGCAGTCAGACTTACTTTCATAGACTCACAGTTTGGTTCACTAACTACCCCCTTTCTTCTCCCCCTCACCTCCTGGGTCCTGGCCATGTATCTCCCCCTGTTCTCTCGCCCCATGCCCAACACTCAGCTACTCTTGGCAAGGCATCATTAGGTATAATGTCCCCCCCCCCTCTCTCCCAGGGATATTTTGGAGTGGGGCAAGCGAGCTGACCTTACTGAAGGGCTCAGACTGTGCCGCCAACACACACATACACACACACCCACACCCACACCCATACCCATATACACACACACACACACACACACACACACACACACACACACACACACACACACACACACACACACACACACACACACACACACACACACACACACACACAGATACACACCCTCCCATCATCACCCCCAGTGTTTTGTGAGCACATGGCAACATTTATTATTGAATGTTAGAGCTACCAATCAAAACTATGTTGTAACTCTTATTATTGCTTTCATTAAGAACCAGCTTGAATTGAAACTACCCAAAGGCTTAGTTGTGATCAGCTGCTTAATCAGTTTTTAATATATATAAAAATAGTTTTCTGTTATCACGTTGAGATGAAGGAGTGTCCTTTCTTGTACTGTTACTTTAAAAATATGAGGGAAACATTGGACAGTTGATCGGTTTCTTTGATCTGATCTTGAGACCAAAACAGAGTAATTAAGATGAATATGGATGCGGGGGAGACATCTCTCTCCAGTATTTTGAATTTGTACTGCAGTAACCATCTTATACACTAGCTGTCAGTAATACAAGTTGCACCTTTAATGAATCCTAATGTTGATCCATGTCTGCTAGACATTCACCATATCAATTTCCTAAGGTGTTAGTTGTCAGTTGTGTTTTCAGCTTGTTCTCCTGCTCCCAAGTGGCAAAAACAAGCAATTAATGCTGCTTTAAATTGAAACTGGCTTTGTGAAGAAAACTACTTGTTGAATAGGTAGAAAAACGTAATCTTCCATCTCTATTTCGTGTTTCTATTTTCACCAGAATTTCTATTTTTTTTGCTAGCCAGTTGTCAATTGCTTCAGTTGTTCTCTGAAACAGTTTGGTTAATTGTCTCCACAAATTCAAGCTTGCACAAACAGTGAGATTATTTTTGGCTCCATCGCAGCTTTGCCTCTGAAAAATAAGTCTGGCCTTCTAAACTTTGTAATGTTGCTTGATAAACTTAATTAATTTGTCCCTGTGCAGCTTGAGTTGGTTTATTGTACTTGCAAATAAACAAACACCCTCCTCCCAACACTCGTCACCCTGCCATGTCCAGGGACAGAAGCAGGTGCTGGGTCCAGGTGGGCCTGCCAACACACTAGGCTGCCACAAACCAGCAGGGAGTCTGAACAGGCCAGGAGTCCACCAGGACTGATATACCTCCCGCACTGCAAAACCTGTAGCCAACTCCCTCCACAAAACACATCTACTGACTGAGTGCTTTAAAAGGCAAAGTGTGAGGGTGTGCATTTGTGAATGAGCTGATTGTTATCGTGAAATGATAAACTAGAGGGACAAATTAGCCCCAAGTTTGAGTCTGAGAGTAAGTGTGTGTGTGTGTGTGTGTGTGTGTGTGTGTGCGTGTGTGCGTGTGTGTATGTGTACGTGTGTGTGTGTGCGTGTGTGTGTTTGTCTGCGTTGAAGCTGATGAACCCTGCCTGGAAGACGATCATTAGTGAGTCAAATACCAGCACAAATGGCCGCCCGCGATAATGGCTGACATTCATCTATGTCTGAGTCTTGTCCAACTCGCTGCTTAACGCTCACACAACGAGGGAGCTGAAGTCTGATGAGTAAAAAAGAAGAAAACAACTTTCTGGAGGAAAGGGAGTCCAAACTATTCTCCAATTATGAACCTGTGTCAGTTTTTACATGTTAATATTTACATTTTGAGCTGAAGTTGCCACTTAAAGTGAGTGTAATTACCTAAGATTAACCCTTTAACAATAGAATAATGATATAAATTGTTAGGATCCGAGTTGTTAACATCCTGAAAATAGATTTAACAAAATATTCCCCTTCACAGTAGAAGAATCATGTATGATGAAGTAGTGCAAAGGAAGGAAATAAAAGCTTGTTGCGTAATATTTTAACACTCACCCACTTTGGTGTGATCAATCAGGCTCCCGTGCAGTCCATCCCTCTGCCCCCCATCTGTTATTGCAAGTGCTGTCCATATAACAGGCGCCTGTCAATTTCGCCTGCTTTTTATTGACTCATCCTTCTGAGCCACGGAGGGGTTTTGATCACAATTATCATTTTTTATGAATATATTTTCATGAATATATTAGCGTCCGCCCCACCACCGCCACCCACCACACACATACACATACACATTTGGTGGAGTGTTGTTTTCTCACAGTTAATCAGTGGCCAGATAAATCAGAGGCCATATTTGCAGTCCATCTGCTGGGAAGGTGCAGTGGGCTCCACACGCCATTCAAACATGCTGGACAATAACAGGAAGTGAAAAGACAGCACGCAGACGTTGCGGGCATCACACTTCACGGTTCACTATGTTCTGTCAATACAGATGTCAGGCCAAGAGGATTCTTTTTTTCGGAAATAGGACACAAAAAACTTTTTGGGTTCTGTATGTACTTTTTGGGTTCTGTAACTTGAGATAGTTTAGATCTATTGATTGTCTTACCAGTAATGCTTCAAAGTCAAAACTGTGTTATGATTCCCCACAAGGGAAGGGGCTGTTCATTGTTGTCGAATCAGTTCTCCACCTGTCCACCTGTACACCCTAAAGTAGAGGGAAATTAATATCAGCAGCAGCAGTTTAGATCTACAGACGTAGATGATGTTGCCATCTACAGGCAAAGAAAGTAAATGCTGCTTCACAACTCTTTCGCCACCTGCGGGCAAAGTGTGACAGTTGTGGTTTTTGTGTGTTTTACATTTAACATGTTACGGAACTTTAACTTTATTGTTTTATTCTTTGTGCCTGCCTCCTCATGCTTTTATATTTCATTTTTGGATTCATGAAGTCCAATTGGGACCTCTGAAAAGCTTGTGTTGATTTGTTTTATAAATGTTTGTTTGTCTTTTTGATCAATGAGCATTGAAATGCAATCACAGCTGGCAATTAAACTGGAAGACTTGTAGATCCTTGACTTTACCAGCTGTACTGAAACAAACTCAAAAGATTATTGGTCGAAAATACAAAAAGCCTCTAGAAGCAGAAACCTTAAAGTTCCACGGCTACTTGACCACTAGCTTTTCGATATCTTTCATTTACAGACACTTACTGTATTTATAGATATTTTGCTAAAAGACAAATAGACAAAAGTGAACATATCCTATTTCTAACCTTATTCACAGACATACGACAAGATGCCTTTAAAGGATAAAGTGGAAAGAGATGAAAAATTAAACAACTAGGCAGTCAGAGACAGAGCATTGTTGTTTAAAATAAAAAGGCCACTCCTGCAGTGACTCTCGGAAACTCAGAACAAAGACCCAAACGGTAGCCGGGTGCTTTGTTATTTCAGATGGCTTTATGGGTCATGAAAAAGTGATTCACGCATCACTTTAAAAGTGCTTGTCGCTGGTCTGCCGTCTAACCGCTCCTCTCCTTAAAAACCGGGAAGCACCCCATTAATTATTTGCTAAGCAGCCATACTGAAGATCTCACTTTGAACAGTGTGTGGGGACGGCGGCCCTGTCAGCGTGAT
Source organism: Etheostoma cragini (assembly GCF_013103735.1). Lineage (NCBI taxonomy): Eukaryota > Metazoa > Chordata > Actinopteri > Perciformes > Percidae > Etheostoma > Etheostoma cragini. The sequence continues at coordinate 26,512,207 of NC_048411.1, read as the reverse complement.
GATAGATGCACTGGAGGCTCACGCTGCCCCAGCACGCCTCTCTGAGGGTCGGCAGCTGTACAAAGCCTAAGCTGTCACACACACACACACACACACACACACACACACACACACGCACACACACACCGGCATTCACACCCTCAACTCCCAGGGATGTGTGTGCAAACACCTGCACATATGCAAACTCACATTTGCATAAACACCTTGTCTTATGCACACATACTGACACACACATATTACACGTACATACAGTATGTAGGGGAATTAATAACAAGTGGGGGAACGTAAGTGAGTATTTACCCAAGTACAGTACTTGTGAGCTATTTTGAGAATTTCCATTCTACCTTTTACTTCTACTCCCTTACATTTCAGATTATAGTTTTCATTTTTCTAAAATTGTGTCCTACTGCTTACATGTTAACTCATGAAGAATAAAGATCAAATTATATAAATTAAAAATAATATGAATGTAATAATATATATTATAATAATAATATATAGAAGTCACATTCTGCCCAATAATTACTTTAGCTTTGACACTTCAAGTTGCTAACTTGTACTTGTACTTTTACTAAGTAATAGTTAACCTTTGAGTATTCAAGTACGTTGATAGTGTGGTATTGTTATTGTTACTTAGGGGAATTAATTGAATACTTGTTCTAATTGATCTTGTACTGCTGCTAAAACAATACAAAGCATGCACACACAAATAGGTAGAGCCATTAAGACACAAAAAGATAAAACAAAAGTTCAACAAACAAATAAATAAATAGGAAAGACACAAAAATACAACCAAAAGAACATTTAGGGTTTGATTTGTAAATCAACTTCACTCACTTCAAATCCGCACACCTGCAAACCCACCACAGACTGAGCAACTAATTACAGCGTTTGCCACTTTAATGTCCAATGTAGCCATTGAGGATTCAATTGGGTCTGTGGAGAATTAATAGAGCATTAATCAACATGCGCTAATTAGCTAATAATGTGTTAATTAAATCAGGTATTTAAAGTTCTGAGACGCGTAATGCTTATTCTACCGTACACATGCCATTTACTGTAGAGAGAGAGAGAGCGGGAAAGACAGTATGTCTGTACATGCATGTTGTATTAGAGACGACAGCGGGTCAATACAAATGTCACAGGGTTGGATAAATCCCACCCTCATCGTTTCTTTGCACCTTGGTTATTTCCTTCTTTGCACCATTGTTTTCCCTCTCTACCTAACCCCTGAACCCACCCACCTTGAACCCCTAACATGTCTCATTTCTTCTCCCTTGTGATCAGCTGTGACACATTACACACAAAAAACGCTTTTGGATCAATGTCGGCATTTAGGAAACCATATGCCGCACGCTTGCACTGACGTTCATAGGTTTTACAGAGCAGGATAGAAAATGGCAGAAAGCCAATAGCTGAGCTTGTCTTTGAGGTCCAGATCTGTGAATTACTTTCATAGTGTGGAGCCTGTCCCGGTGCTCTTAATGTGAAATCAATACACCTTCTTCCACTTACCAGTGTAAAACGCTTGACCTGGCGATTGCCTTTCTTTGTTTTTTCCCCTCTCTTTGTCTTCTAAAAGAAATGGATCCGGAAGTTTGAGGACAGCTTTTAATATTGTGGCAATACACATATTGCTCAGGCTGCTGTTCCTGTTATATCAGGTGCTGGTATTGGTGTTGGTGAGTAGGAGGCTTGTTTGTGGCGGTCTTTGTGGTAGTTCCCTTTGCCGGGCTGGCAGATTTAGCCCCTGCCTCCCTCGCCTCCCGCAGCAGACAACAATCCACAATCAAACTCCAAAGCCTCTTCCATGTGTTCAATATCTGTTAGATTCTCCATAGTTACGGTACTAAAAGCTTCTTCCCTTGTGTACACCTCCGCTCTTCACTCTTCACACACTACGCTACGTTCTGCACACTACTGTTTACCTTTTCCTGATACAACTGAATTCCCATTGGACAGCACGAGACTACAGCTAGAATTCTCTAACGCTATTACTGTACAAGGCACAGAAATAATTTGGCCTCTTTCCATGTGGTTACATAGTCACTGATATGGTGATAACCACTATCGTGCACAATTACCTATTTTTGAGGGGGAAATAAACAAAACAGTTTTGTCGCGAAGGGATGACTGTTCTCTGGATGACTGTCCTCTGGATGACTGTCCTCTGGATGACTGTCCTCTGGATGATTGTCCTCTGGAGGACATCCCCCAGACCACTGGGTGCACAGTGGATTTAGTTGGCTGCGGGAGGCGAGTAAGGCGGGGAGGAAGCAGAAGCAAGGAGGGTTAACTCCAAGACTCCTACTCTCCAACAGCAGATCCAGTCCCTCCAGGATTTCGCAATGTTGTGATCGTGCCAAATCACACAAATTTAACCAATTCCCGTGACTTTGGAATCGCAATTTTGACCAATCACCGCAACGTTTTTGCAAATTTGACCAATAACCGGAGTTTCCCGTAACTTAAACCAATCCCAGTAGTCCCACGTGCCAGACTTTGTGTCTGTGTGTGACTCTGAGAGCCAATGACCGTGTTGCACAAACATTTTAGCATCTGATAATAGGCCCAAAGGCACACTTATTGAAAAATGCCCCCACAACTGAGCCTTGACTACGGCAACTCCTGTTTGCTAAGACGATTTTTTTTCTTCTATTGACAGTAATCACACATTTATAGCAATCAAGACTAACGTTAAAATTGTCTGGAGTTCTCCTTTAACTGCTCTTCAGATCTCTGCAGGGCAAATCTAGACAGCTAGTAAGACTATTTTTCAAAACTAAAACCACTTTTAAACGTACACGTGTTCCATCAAAACAAGTTCCTTCCCAAGGCTTTTTTCCCAGTGTCACCGAGACTCCGCCCTGCATTTAGCACCGCCCAAGACGATTGTGATTGGTTTAAAGAAATGCCAATAAACCAGAGCCTATGACTAGATCATGCTTTTCTCCCATCCCGGAATGTTGTGTGGACTAGCCAGACCGTCCTCCGCAACACTGTGGAAGAAGAGCTGGCAATGCAAGACTAGGGGAAAAAAGTACCAAAGTGCCTTAAAGGTTGATTTGTAATTTTTTTAAACTAAACTGGGAAAAACATTTTTTCATGAAGCTGGCTTTGTGGACATTGTCATGCTGAAAAAGGCTTTCCTCCAAAAGGTTTCTAAAAAGTTGAAAGCACACTTTAATATACAATAAATGATCATTTTACGATGCAGCACTAACATTTCCCTTCATTGGAACCATAAACAGACCAAAAGCATAAAGCATAAAACAAATCCCTAAATATGCCATCCTGAACGTAGCCTGCAGGTACCGGTATGTACAAATGTATTTCAATCAAACACTGAAATTAGCTGTTTGGTTGGAAGTCAAATATTGTACAGGGTGAACTGTAGGGTGAAGTTCCTTTGAGAACATAGGGACATAACAACACCATGTGCTTAAAATCAATTGTAGATTTCCTCCTTTCTCATTCACATCACTCCTGGTGGATCATGTTTTAATAAACCCTCTGTACATCCTCTTGACCTCACCATGTCACAGTCTCCTCCTCCTGTCTGTCCCAGTCACCTCACCTTAAAAGGAGGAGGCCACAGATCAATACTTTTGATGGGGAGGCAATAAGCAGCCCTATTAAGTGACAAAGGTTTACTCTGTAACAGCTGGGCTGGCGCGAGAGCCGAGCTTGTCTGACTAATGAATCGTGAAACAATCAGGCAGTAGCCATTTGTGTTTAGATCTGTAAATATGGCGCGGTACAAGTGCCAGACCATCGCTGGCACTCCAGCTGGGGCCACAGATGGTCTGGATTGGAGGCGAGGCGCAGGCAAACCGCTCCTCCGGCCCACACTGCACCGCACCTCCTCTGTCTCTGAGTGACAACTTCACTTTCGCGCTAACTTAGCCCGCCTGCCCCACATTGGGAGCCAGGATTTGGTTGAAAAAAAAAATTGAGAAAAAAAACCCTGACAGCTCCTGAATGGGAGCCCAGCCGATGAGCAGTCTTGCTGCAATCCGCCAGAGGAAACCAGGGGGAGTAGAGAGGCAGGCAAAAGAGAAGAGCAATGATGATCCTGCTATTTAAAGACATGATCAACCTAATTAACCTTGGGATGCCAGTGACAAATTCTGAGGTGGCTGGTCCACCATAAGAGTGGCGAGGCCTCATAAATCTCACTAATAAGAAGCACTTTCTCAAATAGGAGGAACATGGGCACACAGGAGAGGATTGAGAATACTGTATGCGGTGTTCTTATCAGTTAAACTGGGGAAGGAGGCGGGGAGGTGGCTGGTAACGTGGCGGAGACGGGCTGTATTTCACCCGGCAACAGCTGAGTAAACAGAAACATTCAAACAGACAAAAAAGAATTCATTTCAAAGACCTTTTGTCATTTGCCTGCACAAATGTTTGAAATAGAGACGGAATAGATTGTGTGTAGTGAAGAGGGAGGGGGTTGAGGCATTAGCATGGGGGGGTGTCCTTGAAGATAGAGCTATGAAAGAGATGAAAGGTTTATTTAATCTATTTTCAAGGTAAAATGATCTTCTGGCGCTTAACTCTACACATTTGGCCCAGTGAATGTGAAAGCGGTACAAAGCTATTACAATGCCCCCAAGTCCATTAAACTGAATAACAGACGTTGTTTACAACCACAACTGCTTCTGCAACCGCACCATTATCGCTGCATACTGATGCAAGCATCAACAGCAGGATTGGCTGTCATTACAGAAGGACGTCAGAGCGTCTTAAAGCAACATTTATCAGCATTTCTAAAGAATGTGTAACCTGCTAATCAGTAGATGGCGGGTTTCTTTCATCACTGCCACCAGCATATTGGCCTGCGGACATTTAACATTCAGACATGGTAACTCTTTTTACAACATAGTATTTAATTATGATATAATTTCAAAGATTATGTTTTATTTTATTTTTTTCGACCTATAATAAGTACTCAAACATGTCATGATGAAGTTCTTTAAAGTTGCAAAATCACAAAGCAACCATTATTGCAGCGGCGGGGCAGTATTTTCGACCATTTGAATAGTTTAAAACAGTGAAATAAAAATGTATTTTCCGGTTTCCATCCCGTGCCTGCTATAATTGTTCAGATATGTATGTCTTGGTATAAAATATATATAAAATTTTATGAAAGTAGTAATTGTAGATCTATGGCTTTAAGTTGCAGTTGCAATTCAAGAAATATGAGCCACATTTGTAGGGGTGTTTACAATTGCACCTGTCTTAAATCACTTTAAAAGGTCCTTTGTCATGAGCTGTTTACATTATTTTGTCAAACCCATACACCACATAAGTGCAGCTTTTACAATGATGACAACCAATTGACATTCAGATGTTCTCCTAAACACAACACCCAGTCAGCCCCTGTCTAGATGTTCTGCTCCGCCATGTGCTGGAGGGATATTTATGGCCATCTAAATGTGCATGAGCAGTTCTGCAGAGCCTTTGTTTCACCGTGGTAATAATGCCAGGCCCAGACCTACTGTCCTTGCCCCCCCAGTGCGGTGAATACAAACCTAGGCAATGGAACTTTTAGCGCAACGTTAACTGTCACGACCCGCGGCGGCGGCTGCAAATGGCTTAACTAAACTGTCAGATCTAATAAAGCCAATAAAGGGATCAGATAAATGTTTATTACATAGTGGGAAAAGATCATTTCTGGACAGAAATTGAGGATGACCTTTCCGGATATTTCCTCGCTGCCTTCGCTCCCCCCCCTCCCTTTCTGCTGGATAAATCACTGGGTCCCTTTAGTTTCACGCCTGATGGAGCTCTGCTGATGTGGGATTGTTAAAACCTCGCTAGCTCTTCTTTCTTTGTCTCCCCATTACGGGAGCCCTCTGAGTCTGAATGCCACCCCAACGTACAGACAGGGGCAGGCTGCTTTGCTACTGCTGCTACAACAGTCACGTTATATAATACAGAAGTTGAGTCCAGCAAACACAGCCTTTTTTAATTCAATATCTGCTGCACTTCTGTGACACCAATGTTGCTGTTGAGGTGTCCCACGGTGTCTTGTTTGGCCAGTTACTTGTTTTCGTTGTGTTTAATTAAAATAAACCTGAATGTGGTTCTGCTGAATAACACTGGAGAACAAATTGTAGTAGTAATGAACGTATGCAATATAAATGCAGGAATAACAACTTTTACATAGGCTGATACAGGCGTTACATAGAAAAGTTACACAGGATGACAGTGCTTGTTAAAGGTGCTCTAAGTGATGTAACGTGCGTTTTAGGCTGCATTTATTGTCACATGCAGCAAACATCTGCTCACTATCCTTGAGCTGGCTGTCCCCAGAACACACTGTAAAACCCACAGTCTCTGTAGACCGCCCAGGGTCTACAAACGGCAAACTAAACAAACTCTGACCACCTGCACCACCGAGCAAACACAAACAGTGCTCCAGCGCTCAAGCCAATAACCAAGAAGAAGGATTTGGGGGTGGGGGGGTTAGTGCACGGAAGCACAGAAGGGAAGGGACGTCAACAGGAAGTACAACAGTGGAAATGCACATTTATTGGTACAGATGAAAGGTTAAGGGTTGGCTATTGCAGTGGTCACATTTTTGTTTTACTCTGCAGAAGTTATTTTGAGTACATGGTTAGATGGCAGTATGTTATTAAGACTTGTAGGTTTTTGTTCACTTGGGGGCAGCAGAACAAGCTGTCTTCACGTCAACATTTACATATCTCCTGACATGTTAAGTTGTTATGGCTAAACTGTTAGCAAATAATTGTCTCTTTACACATTAGCATGTACGTAAACATCAGGCATAAAGCTGCTAGATGTTCCACTTTCTTTGAAATTGATCCCTCTGAACTCCCACATACATCACTCATGTGCTGGTACTGTACACAACCATGTTAATATTGTTACCAAATAATCTTGGATCATTTTATGAATTATTTAAGAGGTTCATTCTAAAATCACATATCTGTTATTGAAATATCTTGTAGTTGGTTGGCTAGCTTTGACACAAGAAAGTCAAGTCTGAGTCTGTACCTTCTTTAAAATTGCTTCTCAAACCGCAATTCTATTGTGCAGCCTACACTGATTTCAGTTCATTTAACTTCCTCTTATTTCATCTAGTTGTTTTTTTGACCTGTATTTTAGTAAGCACTTGTGGTTGTCCGCTGTGGTTTTATGTTCTGCTGCACTTTGTCAACTTTGTTAAGAATAGTGCTCTATAAATACATTTAAATATTATTATGATCATTTTACGGAGGCAACAACTAGTGGCCATTAGATGAACAGCAGCATCGAACACTTGCAACATTCAGCCTTGGGGCTTGCTGCTTGGACAAAACACTAGAATACTGCCTTTGTAAAGTGTGACCAACTCTGCCAGGTAAAGTCCAAGTTAACAAAGTCAAAAAGCTTGGTGTTGATTATTAATGTAAAGGGGAGGGGTGACTGGAGTCACGCTCATAGTTCAAACCAATGTAAAATTTAAGCCTTACACAGAAAACCTGTAACACTCATCAAATATGGATGGCGACACCTACTCGCCTCAAGGGTTCACATCAGCAGATGTGATGTGATGAGATCAGGTTAGGGGGTGTTCGAAGATGCTTCCTTAGAGCCCCATCCCCTTTATTTTCCTCACAGAAACCTTCTCCACCCGTTCTTACCCCACCCCCCCCACCTTGGCCTGTCCTCTGAGCTACATGTGGCATGGCTGCCTACTGCTTCCTGTGACAAGCCAAGCTGTCCGCTGACCACTTCATTTTTGATGTTGGCAGGCGAAACTCAGAAGCAGTGGCAGCCAATGTGTGTGTGCGTGTACGAACCCACACGCCAATGTGTGTGTGCGTGTACAAACCCACACACACACACACACACACACACACAGAGAGAGTTCAGGGGAACATCATCCAAGAAGGAGAAGAGTTTCCAAATGACCAAACACAGGCTGCTTGATGAGTGTTTGCTTCGCCTCTTCTTTGTTTTCTCTCCATCTCCTTCTCAGAAGTCCATCATTGTATCTCTGTTTATCTTTCATTCCCTTTATTTCTACTCATTCTTTGTTTTGATATTGATATTTCTGTCTGTCCTGGCTGTTGTTTTCCTCTTTGTTTAAGAATCATTTCTATGTATTTTCTCTCCTGCTGTCTTGTTTTATTTTCTTCTACTTTCTTTAAGATTTGACTTTCTCTTAGTGTTGCCTGTCTGTGCCTGTCTTTCTTTCTTTATATTGCCCATCCTCATAGCGTTTCCTCTCTTGCGTCTCCTTATATTGTTTCTGTCCTCCCGTCTTCCTCAATTCAATTTTTGTCTTTGTGTTTCTCTAATTGTTTATCATCAGTTTTGTTGTCTATATCTTTTTGTCCTTTTTTTGTTGGTCTTGCTTTAGTCCTTCCTGTCTTCTGTCTTGTCTTTCCTTTTTATCACTAAGTAGGGTTTTTCTCTTTGTATTTATATTGTTTCCTCTTTGATTTCTTACTTTATATTCTCTGTCTTTTGTTTTCTTTCTTCTCTCTATTCTTTTTTTTTGTGTGGGGGGGGGGGGGTCTCTTGCTTTTGTCTTTCAGATTATTTCACAACACATGAATCTGGCCGTGCATATCCAGATTGAGTGGAATATTACCGCAGTCACTTTTGTAGTGTAAAAGCCAAGTCATTCTGCATTTTAACCTCAGTTAGCATGTAAAGCTCCTCTTAGGGTTGGATGATAATTACAGTTAATTTAACCAGCAATGCTTGCAGTTCCAGGTTTCCATGTAACAGCAACCAGCATCCAAAATTGTAATATATATATACATTTGGCTAGTGGATGGTGCTACTTTTTGGACCCTGACACCAACCATTTACCTTTACCTGCTTTCTTTTCTTGAAACTAAAGGATAACCTGAAGGTAAACTGTGTTCCCCTACTTCTTTTAGAAACCACTGGATTACTGGCAATGCATTGTCGCAAAGTTGAAAACATGGGTGGTTTTCTTTACTCCTGAAAATGTTTTCATTTTATAAACATTACAAAACTGAATGTTTTATTTCTTCCTCTTGAACTTGCTCTGTTACTGCATGAAATCAAACAGATTCTTTTTTTTTATTTATCTTGTTTTTCTCCCCTGTCTTACGCAGAAGAAAGCATCCACTACTCTATTACCTACATGCACCCTGTTCTCTATATCAGTGTCATAGACTGAGCCTAAAGACATGACAAGGCCCCCGTTTGAGGTCAGCTACACATTAGATTTTGGGGTCAGGATAAGAGGCTTTGTGCTACCCTGCTGAGTTCATGATCTGTGGAGGTTGGAGGATAGAACGCATGTGTGTGTGTGTGTGTCTGTGTGTGTGTGTGTGTGTGTGTTTGTGTGGTCATAGCTATAGAGTGAGAGTATATGAGGCAGGAGGGCCTCACCCAGCCCATTAGATGTGCGCACTGGCCTGTGAGATGTCGTATCACTTTAATTAGCGGGGGGCTGTGGGCCACGGCAGCGCGAGGAGATGGGGAGAAGCTTGATTGTGTTTTAGTCATTGCCTAAAGCCACGGACCCCCCCCCTCGCCCTCTTCACCCCAACCCCTCTAAGCCCCTTCTCCCCACCCGCGTGGACAAAGTTTGTTGTTTCGTTTTGACAGCCGCACATCTTTTTATGTGGGAAACACTTGTTTTAGTCTTGTGGTTGGGACAATTAGATGTTTTTTCTGATATTTTAATTTACTCTAATTTACCCTTTTTCCTTTTAAAATCACAACATACTCTTTAATTGCTGCCCCATTTCTATACTAGCAGATAAGCATTCATTTAGCCATTCTGCGTCATCTGAATTTTAGAAAACTGAGCAGAACGCTGTCACACCGTCTGAATAAATTGCTAAATAATGAACATTTTTGATAACTATGGTGAATCATAGCACGCTGAATGCACCCTGGCAATGAGCCAGCCCCCGCAGACGGTCAGAGATGGAGCCATAGAGAGCAGGAATGGGGATTCTGGGTAATTGGACTCATTGTCCTATTGTAGAAGCTAATGAAGTGATGCAACTGAGAGGATGATTATTTGCAATTGTCTTTAAAGTAATTCAGCAGCTTGTAGAATTTGTTATTTGATATGAATAGCAAGACATTTGTGAAAACATGAGATTTGTTGCAAAATGACGCATCCACCAGTTTGAAAAACTAAATCAAGCAGAAAATAAAAACAAATTCTCACAATTCTGATGGATAATACTCAAGGTACTCATTCAATGCACCCTTGCACCAAGCTCATTCATGTTGCAGAAATTACTACAAACTGCATGGAAGGATTTCCTTCCCACATTTGGTTGTTTTTCTAAATTGTATTTAACAACTTCATAAATTATTTTACTTTTTTGTAATTGTTTTCTGCTTGCACCCAGCTTATTATTGTAAACTACTTACTTCTCCCAAACAACAAAAGCAGCTTTCATTATAAATTGACTAAGTCCTTACCCTGGCAGTAACATGCTGTAATACATGTTGCAATGATGGCCTGTCAGAGGTCATATTTGAAAGAACACACATAATATACCAGAAAATAGTAAAGATTGATGTCAGAGGTGAAAATCATTGGACAATAGTCTCCTAATGGCCAGTGTCACATCCCATGTTTCTCTCTCTTAAGGCTAAGGTGCAGGGATGCGGGAGTGGATGGGAAATGTGAGTCGGCAGAAGGGGGGGGGGGGTTGAAAATGGGCGGTGCTGGGGCTCTTTATTGCTGTCATAAAAGTTTACACGACCGCCATCTCTTACAATCCATATTGACAGGAGTTTTCAGAGAAAAGCTTCCCAAAGCGCAGGAAAGGAAAAAAAAGAGATCATCTTCCAGCCTTAGGTGCATCATACCCTTGTAATAGGCCAAGGAAAATATAGACTTATGGAAAATGAAATGAGGCATGAATGACCATAAGCGTGAAGACAATTACACCCTTCGGAAATCGTATATTTGTGAAGATAATTTCTAGAGGAGTCTGGGTGCTTGGAACCGGTGGGGTTACAGTTTCTTCTGTATGCTTGAACTCTCCTTGAACTTGGGATAACCGTCTCTGGAGTGGGACGTGGCTATCTGCCCCTGCATCTGGTTATTTTAGCTCCAATTTGCTGCCTAATATCACAATTACCCTGATCTATGGCTCAAGTCACCCCATTAATGTCTCAGTGTCAAAATCAGCACAAAATTGCAGACGCAAGGGCCTGAGGAAGTCCTGACTTTGCTCCATTGATGGCTTGATTGATTTGGGAACTAGTTTTCCGTTCTGTGCCTGGCCAGATGATGAGAAGTTAAGGGCGCACCAAATAACTCGACTGATTAAACTGAAATAAAAAGTCTATACAGTCTCCTTTACAAACGTCATAATCTTTGTAATAATGGCCTAATGTATTTGACTAATGGGGTTTAATACAACTATAAAACTAAATGGAGAATGAGATAAAAACCTGAATCAACTCTTTACTTTATCTCCCTCTATTTGCTCCTTTTTTTACTCAGTTAGGTATTTTTTACGGTTTTATTTTTGTATTGCTCTTCATCATAAATCATAATTTAGAAGGTCACAGGGATGTTTGTCCACAACTGTCAACATGCACTGCTCTCAATTGGTTACTTGTAAATAGTGAGGAATGATTCTACATATGATTACAAGAAAATAACAAGATTAGAATAAAGCTAAAGCTGTAATGCTCACACCAGAAAAAAACATGGCACGGATCTAAAAACCCTAACCACTAGTGACATTAGAGTGAACTGTGATTTGGAATTTAAATTACATCTTACTGTTTTGTAATGTCTAAATGTTGCAAGATTGCATATAATCATTATGTCCACCACATGTAAATGATTATAGAAGGACAGATGCCAGACATTGAAGATGTTACTTTAGAAATACGACAAAACAAAAAGTTAAACAAGGTAAATGAATAAAAATAAATTAAAAAAACCTCCCATCTTCCAAGTGGATAGTTATTTAGTCACAAGCATTACTAACATCACTAAAACAGTTCACTGTTTTAATGTTTATAAAGCTTACTAGACACTATGCAATCATGATCGGAATATTTTGGATGAGAGTGTAGTGATAAGAGCCTAAAATGTAACATTGCAATGTGAGATAACCCGCTACTGTGATAACATGCTACGGAGGGAAGATGCTGTAGTGTGGAGAGAGTGACTCCACTTCGGCTGCCTAGAATCCCCTCTCAGCGATGAAGAGCAGCCCCCTACAGTCCACTCCATCACGGTATGGCTTTCTGCCCTTGCTGTGGCATGACTGGGACAAGGATGAGTGGCGGTAAAGGACAAACTCATGGACACCAGTTGGGCTCCCAGAACCAGCACACATTATTACCCCCAACAGAATCCGAGTGAAGGCGGGAGCCAGGAGCCCGTCCCCGGCACAGCTTCGGTTGGAGATGCAAAAACAGATGGCCAACCCCAGCAAGACATTAGCAGCAGAGATTTGAAAACATCTTGAAGCCCCTGTCGCTACACAGAGACTATGGTCAGGAGGCTAATGTGAGGATAGTAAAACATCGGAGTAAATGGGAAAATGAGCTGCGATAAGAACAACAGCTGTCCGAAATTAGAAAGAACTGCATGCTACGATGTAAAATTGCTACAATACAAAGATGATATCACTTAAATGGAACAACCCAATATAAACCGAGATACACCCCTGCTGACAAATATGTATGGATGTTAATAATTAAAGAGCTCCTATTATATTTTACTTTTCAGAGTCAAATTTATACTTTTGCCATCAACACGAATAGGTTTACATGCTTTGATGTTCAAAAACATTATGTTTCTCATACTGCCCATTACTGCAGTGCCTCAACCTGAAACACTGTCTTGGCTCTTGGCCAGCCTTCCTGAAAAGCCCAGTCTGCTCTGATTGGTCAGCTGGCCCACTCTGTTGTGATTGGTCAACCAAATTCAAACAAGCCACTGGACGGGCTGTGTTGTTTGAGGCAGCACCTTTGGGCAGCACATATGAAAAACTATGAAAAATATATGGTCTGGCTTTCTCAATTAATGAAATCATTAATTAAGGAATTTCAAACTGGACTGTGGGCGAGCCATTTTTTGGCAGTTTTGTCTGTGGGAGAGAAAGCTCCATTTGGACTGGCATTTGCTTTTCTGTACTTCATAACATCTATAACATACCAAACGCCCAAAACTGTATAACACATTAAAGACGGGAAATATCCAAAAAGGTAATAGGGGTTCTTTAATGTCAAACCTAAGATGTACTAGAACTGAACACTTTAATCTCTAACATTATTTAAATTAAATGTGTAAAGGTGAACAAATCCCTACTGGCCTGATGCAAAGATCCAAACAAATACTGCAGCAGGAAGCAAACCCCCCCCAACAGAAGCCAAGGTGACACGTATCATTGTCTCCAGTCCGGCGGTTGTTCAGCAGGGGCAATATTTGTCGCAGCGGTGTCAAGAGACTTGTGAACAGAGGGTTTGGCTATTCCTGGACATATTCTCCACACCTGCGCCTGGAGTGCACTGGGTTGGCATTTCAAACTTTATCACCTGTCACACGAGAGACACCGGCTGCTCTGAAGAGCGCTGTTCCCTGCCGCCACCACTCCAGTACCCCCCACCCTGCACTCGCGAGACATCACACCCGTCCTTGGAAGTCGTGCTTAGAAAGAAAAGACGAAGATTTCCCCAGTGGGAGGCTGCGGCCGCTGGCCAGCCAACGTCCATATTGTCTTCTGGCTCCTAATTGATTTGAGGGCTGTGAAATTATCTTGATCATGTAAAGCTAGACGCTGCCTGTTCATACATCCATCCATATGTACAAACACCAGTTCTGGATGCAATGTACAGGAAGTGACATAAAGAGTATAGCCCGACAACCCATGACTACAAAACACAACTTGTTGATATTGTAAATATGTTTTAATTCTATTTCATTGCTTTGCCTGTAGAATCTTTCAAATGTTTACTGCTGGAATGACAAAATGTCCAAAGGGATAATTATGTAATCTGTTTCAATATTTACAGTTGAATCATCTTGGCTAAAAAGATAATCTTGATAATTACTGAAATAAAATACACAAATATCAATGAAATATATTTTAATGAATGATGAATTATTAGAAACATTTTTCTCTATACTGTACATGAAAAAAATGTAAAGATATTCAACCTGACACATTACATGTGTGGTTTCTTTCATTATCTCTTTTTTGTGTCCACTAACAAACCCTGTTCATCTTCAGTTATTATAGTAATTGCAAATACAGCTCTGTGAAATTATAATTATCATATTAATTAATATAAGTGAAATAGATAATGCAGTTATTTTAACATAAATATCCAATCTCTGCTTGACAGTATGACTGAAGATGTGACTATAAACAAACAGATGGTAAGAAGGTGTCCTTACAAGTATGGAAAGGTGAGGGAACTCCGTTAGTTGGTTGATTTTACAGTTTATAGTAGCATTTTTCTTATTATTAGTAAAAGGTTAAGGTTAAGGTCAAGATTGGGGTGGGGGGGGTGGGAGTGTTGAATGTAGTTTGTGAAGTCCCCACAAGCGTAGTAATTTAAATGTGTGTGTGTGACAGTCTCCCGGGGACACAGTGATCAAGGTGACACGTCTCTCTGGTCTCCACAGGGGGTGTCTGGGCTCCAGAAGGCCATGGGTGTCACAGCAACGAAGCACCTCACTGGATGATGTCATACCACACACCAGGGAACACACACACACGCACGCACGCACGTACGCGCATGCACACACACACACACACACACACACACACACACACACACACACACACACACACACACACACACACACACACACACACACACACACACACACACGATTAAATCTACAGTTCAATTGTTATTAACTAGCAATGGTTTTGGCTGTTGGTTAGTTTGTGGCTAAGAGAAAAGCTGTTATGTGGCTGAGGTGGACAACTGCATTGATTAGAGTTCAATATGAACTGCTTAACAAGACATGTGTGAAATGGATAAGTGTCCAGTTTATCCATTAGTGTTGGGTTACTTCACAAACTCATATTTGATATTTAATGAATTCAATTACACATGAACTCTGAAACAGCTGACATTAAGTTTGGGCAATTAAAGCAAATAGAGTGGTTGGTAGAGCGGGCACCCGTAGAGGTTTACTCCTCGGCGCAGTTCAACTCCGACCTGTGCCCCTTTGCGGCATGTCGATCCTCCCTCCCTCTCCCTTCTCATGACTTCAATTGTCCTGTCAATGATAAAGGCTGAAATACCCCAAAATAATCTTTAAAAAAAACACTGTGACAATGTGAAAGGGGTTGCTCGTAGTGATGAACCTACAGAGAATTATCACTTAAAGCTGCAGCTCCTCTCAGCTTTACAGAGCTTTATAGTGAGTTTCAACTCATTGCTTAGTTGTCTGACCCACAACTTTACTGTTTGGGTTCACTCTCATCACTGTCTTAGTGCTGTTTTGGGCTGCAGTGGGCAGCTGTTTTCAGATAAGAAGCTCCAAAAACCCACTGTACAATTACCATCAACAACCTAAAACAACTTAAGTTGGTCCATTTTGTCAACTGAGTCAAAGGCAGAAAAAGTTGGTGTAAGAGAGCTATCTGATTGGCTGTAATTTAGTCTGAAGCAAATCAGTGATTCTACTCATTTAGTTCAGTTTCTTCTTATATTTCACTTCTGCTTTTTCTTTTCTTCCCAAAGCAAAAGGCCATGAGTTGGCAGATTCCCAGTAGGTGTGGGAAAACATATCGGTTCACGTATGCATTGTGATGTTAATTGTGAAGATTTTTGAATCTTTTCCCCAGAATTAATATTTTTTAATACATTTTTTTACCAATGATTCACCTAAATATTTTCTGTTTATACGGGAATGCCGACAGCGACTACATGATATCAGTTTCCAGCAAACCCAACTAAACAGAAAATGCAGACAATCCCTGTTGCGGTCTTCTTTACAAATAAATATATATCAGACTGACTGACATGTGATGTGCATTATTTTTCAGAAAACATTTAGTTTTTTGAAAGGCCTCATGAATTATTTTCTCTAGAAGTGTATTATTTAACTTTTGTTTTCATTAAATAAGGAAAAGAAAATTGCAATATTCAATACTATTGAATCTCAATACTTCTAGAATTACAATAAATCATAAAAATCGCATAAAATCGTACAGTAGGTTTGCTAGTTGTCAATGTCTTTCCATGACGTTTTCTAGATTGTGAGTACAGGTTACTGATTAGAGATTTCCTCTCACACAGACACTGGACTTGTCCATGGCCATCAGCCTGTCATCTTTGTGGTGTGATCAATATTCAGCATGACAAAAGATCTTTTTTGTTAGGATTCCTTTTTCCACAGAGAAATTCCACAGCTCAACAACACAGTCTTAAAAAGTTAAACTATAATCCATATGTACTGTAAAATGACTTAGGGAAAGACAGCAATGTCCTTTAAGATGAGGACACAGAAGTGAAGTGGGGGGTGGGTCAAAGTGCTGTTCTGGTGTTAGCGGCTATTACGATACAAGTACTGGTCATTATCTGTCTTACTTCACTACGCCTACTCAGTGCCTGCGTTTGCTGTACGATCATCAAAGAGTGCCGGGGGGGAATAGGGATTGAAACATAACGTCAGCAATAACACAAAGGACCTTGGTTCAACATTTCAGCCTGTACTGTGTTTCTGCTACAGCCCAGAGCAGAGCCAAGCCTGGCCTGCTCCTGCGCTCTGACCCGCCCATTTACAGGCTCAGCTTTACCATCTGAGGTTTAGAAATGTGTTTGCTGAAAAATAATACACCATGAGCTGCAAATTGTTCGCTGTCTACAAAAAAACACATCTTCATGTGTGGTTAGGAGCTGTATATTCAGATTAAGATGTATTTTTGTAACCCTACATGAGATAGATATACACAGTAGATTACATTTATATGATGCAATTTTACATTTGGTTTTCAATTCTAATAGGGGGTAAAAGGGAATGGGCTACATTCAAAATTCTCCCTTTAGATGTTTCAGTTCCAGTGAAGGTAAATCTTAATGTTAAATCATAAAAACACAAACACAAGACAATTATAGACTAAATCTCTAAAGTGTGGCTACATGTTTTAAAAACAAGAGAGCGAGCACGCGCGCACGCACACACTCACACACA
>NC_048411.1:26489707-26495048 GCF_013103735.1 Etheostoma cragini | reverse complement strand
CCCCCCCCCCCCCCCCCCCCACACACACACACACACACACACACCTTCTCAACCACACTGCTTGAGCCACTTGCCTGCCAGAGAAACAAGATGGCCTTTCAGCCCTCTAGCCAATCAGACAGCTTGGCTCACAAAGGAGATCACAGGCCAGCTGATCCAGCCTCCTGACTTCTTTCTTCATCTGCTCTTCCGGAAACTTTTGGATGCGAGCGGAACATCCCTGATCAGGCTTAACGGGTCTGCTGGACATCCAGAGAGAGAGAGAGCGAGAGAGATATTTTTGGATGTGTGGTGTGAGATGAGTGTGATTATGTGGGACCAATGACACATTGACTGAAGGGTTAGGACAGTGCATCTTTCTACTGCACAAGCTTGTATTTAAAGGAATAGGACATGCTGGGAAGTGTTTTCTTTATAAACTGAAAGTTAAATGAAAAGATCCATATCAACTGAATCTCTGCGATTTGAGAGAAAAGGCAACTCCGGTCTAGCTCCATTTACGGTCCCTTCTTTCAACTCCAAAGCAGTCTCATTTACATTTGTATTTGCATCTTGAAATGAAAAATAATAAATATTAAAAAAAAGGACCAGCTAAGTCCTTAACTGGTGACAACTGGAAATAATGAGTGAATAAAACACGCATTTCTATTAACAAGAGAAACTCAGTGATGTGTGTGACATGACTCTGTTACTGACGATGTCAGCACAACAGATAGGGGAAGTAATGAGTTTGTATTATAACGGCATAAACAACTATTTACAATGGGTGCAGAGTTGAAAAAGGGGAGCTTCCAACTAAAATAAATACCAAGACATTTTCATAATCATGACGCAAATAGAACCTCCGCTAAATAAAAAGCTGCTTCTCTGTAGCGAAGTAAATGAAGACCCTGGGCTCTATTTGGGAATTTGGACAATTAGCTTATTTATTGGAGATATATTGTTGATTAGTCTGACATTGACAGACCTCCCCATCTCCACAGCACTGTGTCAGCGCTGGTGTATGATCCGGCACACCCCCTGTCTTTTCTGGAATAGGAAAAATAAAAAACTCTGGCTTGTTTGGGTTTCTTTGACCAAAAAACTGCCTTCAGCGGCGCTAAGCCCCGGAGGCTGTGACGATGCCCTTGCAAAACAGATAGCTGAGATAGCGGAAGGGGAGGGACATTAAGCGCCAGATGTTAGGCTGTGTCTTAGCAAAGTACATCCGTTAGGCCAGACTAATTGCCGACCAACAACACCTGGAACCAGTGACCCCACAAAGCATCTCTGCTTTAAATACTTTCACAACTCTAAATCAAACTGAAAAGATTCTTGAATGTGGTGGTGGCTAACAAAACACAACATACACAGATGTAATGGAAGAACCAACCCAGAACACAACCATGCACATTTTGCAAAACCTTTGCTCTAGCAGAAAGGTGCCCTCTAACCGTTTTGCGCCATAGTAGGATCTTGCATATATTTCTCTTCACATACTGTATATATATTTCCTATAACCTTGTGTCTTAATCCCTCCCACCAAGGAGGCACAGGAGAGACACGAGGAAATGTGTTTTTAGCAGGATGAAACGTCCTCTCCTCTGAAGCGTCATATGAATTTGTCAGCTGTATGGGCAGAGTTAGTAACTCTTTCAGCTGCACAGCTTCCGGGAAGACTGCTCTCATGTATCCTAGACTATAGCTCCTCGATGATCCCTCGTTGATGCTAGCTCCTCAGCTGAGGACCGAGGACTGAGTAGCTATCCAATAAGTTTGATGAGATTCAGCCATTGTCTTCTCAACATTTTGCCAATCTTAAAATGTTACATGTAGCACTGCTAAACCATCTGTTGGAACATACGCGGGACCCATCACAGGATGTAAAAGACTCCGCCCTTTCTCGACTTTTTTATCATTAATAAATAGCTACTGTGTGCACAGTGGCAAAATGTCTTGTTTTTTTTCCCTCTCTTAGCTGAACAGAAGCATTTTGGCTCTTTAGGCATTCAGCTGCTTCTATCCACAGTGATTTTTGATGAACTGAAACAGCACGAGTTTCATCTTACAGATGACCAACACTACGAGTGGCCCATAAGTGAAAAGTGCAATGCTCACACTTGCTTTGGTTTTTATTTGGTATGACACCCTCGCCCTGTTTGTCGTCCAGCCTGCAGCTGGCGGTGGAAGTGCTGATCATGCTAAGTGGCATGTTGCTGGGATGCAGAAAAACACGCTTGAGTTGTTCTACCTTGAAATCTGCTTTTGGTCTTTCAAAGAGAACAATTGGACAACGAGGGAGAGCAAGACGTTCCAAATGAGAAGTTATAGAAGCCCTATTTTTAGAATTTAATGTCTCTATGTATACACCAATGATAAGGTGTAAACTGATATGGTGTAAGGGATTTCTTTTTTTTTGTTTTAATTAGACAATTTTTGTAGACTAATTATGCATCATAGCTAAACTAAGTAGGAATTGGCTATCCTCTCTAAAATAATTACTACGGTCATATAGCATTTGAAGTAGACCGCCTCGGTTTACATGATTATAAAAGAGTAGAGCAGGTATTTTGGATCTCCGGATTACGCAACTTTAAAGTCCCATCTTCATTTTCTCCATAGACAATGTCAGATATAAAATGTTCTATAAATAGGGCTATGAATAATATATGAACAAACCCCCGGTACAGAGTTTAGTATTTTTAATGAGCTGACTCTGAGGACATACTGTAGTCTTGAATGGAGTAAATACCAGAATTCTTTCTTATGAACTTTCTTACTTTTTAACCTTATGACAAACGTAAACATGTTTTCAAACATGAGTCATAGAAATTACTTATATTGAATACTTTTTTTTTCAGCCTGTAAAAACATACACAAACACACACACACACATACACACACACACACACGTCTGGAAACAGCCATCTGTAGACACAAACACACTTCATGGCACACACTCTGAAGTGAAAATCACATCCCCGTTCTACCGGGAGTGGAAACTGTTGTGTGATTATGATGAACTGGTTAAACTGCAATTACGCTGGCGAGCGATGGGAGAGGAGACGACAGCAGTTTAGACGACAATTTGGGAGGCGGCTGCCGTGGCTGCTGCAGCTGGGGCCTGTTTTAATGCAGTAATTGATAGACTCTGCCAGTCACTAGTGGGTTCAGAATTAAAACTCAAATTATCATCATTAGAGACCCCACTAATTGCTGCATCAAATGCACATCAGCGTTTTTGTTTTTCATTATAAAAATTACACTTGTGTTATCTAATTCCATCAGCTGCATTGACGGCGTACACCAAGATCTTGTCGGTGATTTGAGGAGGATTATTTTCTACCCTCGTCAGCCTCCTCACACAATCCCAGGCCACCGTACAGCCAGTTAATGAACATGTGATAGATGTCTGTCAGATGGGGGCCCAAAGATCCCTCTCTGGTATTGATACACACCATAAACACAATGCAATCCCACTTCACATAAATGCAGTACACACAGGCTGACAACATTCTCATTTGGATGACTTATGAATCAGTGGGAATGGTAGCTGGGTCCACTGAATGGCTAATAAAGTCCACTCAGTGGTAACGTCTGCCTTCATTGTGGTGATGGCTGTGCACCTTTTCAGACAATGTTGAGTATGTTAAAGGATACTCTAATGTAAAAGAATCATCATTTATATTTTTCTCTTCGTGGCAAAATAGAATCCACGAGACCAGTACTTCTCAACCTGGGTGTTAGACAATATAAGATATTTGGTATATTAGACTGATTGCAGTGTACCTCAAAATTCGGCTGGGTTTAAATAACTATCCTAGAATACTATACAAACTCCGCAGGTGAGACGGAAAAAGAAAATGAAAGCAAAAAAAAAAAAAAAACATAATAAACTTAGTAACAACATGGCTCAACCCAAGACAAGAAGGGGCAAAAACATCAAACTTGATGGACAATTTAAATGGTGTTAAATTATTAAAATCAGACCACATGCAGTGAAAGTGTGATTAAGCGGCACAGATCAAACAACTAAACACACTGCTGTCCACACAGGATCAAGGTTACACGTCACTCTGAAACACAAAAGCTAAAAAATTGCCACTCCTTTCCCCTCCAATTGACCAAGTCTCCTTGCCCCCAGCTCAGTCTGCGTCTTTGTCTGTGTGTGTGTGTGTGTGTGTGTGTGTGTGTGTGTGTGGCTCATATAGTAACCATCCACATAGAGCATACTGTATATACTGTGAGTATATGCTGAACAAGCCAATCTTCCCCTAGACGGACAAGTACTGGGTGCATGTGTGTGTTTTTTGTGGGTGTGTCTGTGTTTGTGTGTGTGCCCTTGACAGCAATCCTGACCTGCTGTTATCCAGCTGTAACGCAGTCAAACACTGAACAATCAGCCTTTGCAGTGCTGCCAAGCAGTTAGCAAGATGTAAATTAGCTCATAGTCTGTCACACAGCAGAGCTAAATTGGTCAAATGTAACACAAAACCCTGGTGTGTCCCTTCAACCTAGATATTAGGCATACATGCAAATTAAGTTCTCAATGCAAGAACGTATGTTTTGCACATATTAAAACTGTATTTAAAAACAAAAAATCTGCCATTTAGGTTACACATACAAAATTGTGAATTTTGGTGTGTTTTTTAGTTTTAAAGTGAAATGCTGGATGTTTGTAAAGTGTAATAAAAATGAATGAAAGACACGGTTGAGGGAGACCAAGTACCATATTTTTTTGGAAGCAGGTGACCGAGGAAAAACATTGCAACGTTATTTAATTGTCTATAACATAAATCTTTTTAATTTTTCCACAGTTAACGGTTTGATGGCAGGATCTTTCCAAAGCTTTCTGCAGTGGTGTTCAGGGTGGCGCGGTTCTGCACTAGTAACACAAAACAGTATCTGCAAGTGCTACGAACATGAGTCCTTCTTCTTCAAGAGTGTTTTTCCTCAACTAAAATCTAGCCCAATTACAGAATATTAATGATTGTTAAATGTGCATATGCTGGAGCTGGAAAATGGGAAGGTTAATCGACAGGCAGCGTCACACAATCACATTTATCAGTTTCTATTTATCTCTCCTTGGGAGGTGGCAGGTTTACAGTAAATACCTTCTGTCCCCCTAATTTCCTAATGATGGTGATAATGATGGAGAATGGCGCAGTCATTAGCAAGGACAGGCTCTGTGCATCACTCTGTCAGCTATGTCTCTCCCAGGCCCGCAATGAGAAGTGATGGGGCCCAGCTGTTCCCCGCATCCTCTCCCCAAACTGAACCTCTCTCAGAGACCAAGAGAAGTGGGGGAGAGACAAAGAGAAAGAGAGAGAGAGAAAGAGAGAGAGAGAGAGAGAGAGAGAGA
>NC_048411.1:26444428-26489697 GCF_013103735.1 Etheostoma cragini | reverse complement strand
GAGAGAGAAGGTAAGAAAAGGACAGAGACACAGAAAAAGGGCAAACATTGAGAGACAAAGAAGAGAAAGAAGACCTGAATAACTGCACAGGGGGCACAAAATATCACAGGACTGTTTTTAAGTAATTATCCCATTAGCCAACTTAGCTCCTAATTGAGAATATAGACAACAATACAATCCTACTAAACTATTCACACAGGTGTCCCACGCAAACACAAGCAACACAAGCCTTGTTCACTGATAGCATTCTTCAGTACATGCTAACACTCTGGAATACACTATGTTGACAATAGTCTGCATACTAACTCTTTGTTGAAACATTTAAAACAGTAAGCGTAAACATTTTAGTAGATGCCTTATTGACTGATATTAGTCCACAAGATAACACTAAAAAGTATCTAAAAAGCAGCTAAAAATGGGAGCATGTCTATGTTCCCTCAACCCTATGGTATAATTTTGATGTTGGGGAAATGTAATAGATATGAGGGAACACAGGGCGTAATTTTGATGTGGAGGAAATCTCATAGAAATGATGGAACATAGGGCTGAGGTAACATTGGGATGACAAACTATGTTGGCATAAGCATGCTTGTAAATGCTTCAGCATGCTGAGTGAAACTAGTATCATGTTGTAGTTGCAGGCTCCTTGCTATTATTTAGAAGTCTAAATTTAACACTTTGGTAGACAATGTAATGAGTAATTAGCACACTGTAAGCTAATGCTAGCAAATGCTACAATAGGTAATAGCAGGTTCATTGCTCAACACTTTAGCATACCTCACAGGCAATGTATAACATCTGCTTCTGTGTGGCCAGATGGGTTCATGATGTCAGCAGTTCACGCTGGAGATAGTCCATGCAAACGTGTGCTAGCCTTGTGCGGCCAAAAATCTACGCGGACTGTACCCACCAACTGCCCACGTGTGGAATTCATCCATATACATAGACAGCAGATAAAGAAATGCCTGTGCATCCGCTGTATGTACTACTGAGTTCTTTTGCATCTGTTTTGGACTGAGATTTTTTATACTAAGTGGTAAGTGATTGTATGCTTCATATTAACACTATGTGTAAACATATGCTATAAAGACACCTAAAACAGCATTTAACACTTTTATTTTGGTCATATACTGTACATAATTTTAAAAAGGGAGCAAGTACCTGAGATATATTAATAAAATGGGCCGAGATTAAGCGAGGGCATTACCATACAAAGCAAAAGAAAAAAATCAAATTATATGTATTTTTTATCTTCTTTCCTCTGGCTCTCTCCCTTCTCTCTCATTGCACTTATTTTTATTGTGCATGCTCCCTTTGTCCCCATTGTCTCTATTAGTAGTCCACACCACATGCACTACTATCAGCCTTGCGGAACATGTTACAATTAGAGCTGATAGCCAAATATTCCTCTTTTCCAATAGATTAATTTGAGAGCGAAGCTTGTCAAAAAGGCCTTCCTTGTCCTGTGTAGCGATAGCTTTTAGTAAAAAGAACACTGGTGTGAAGTTATCTGAAAGGAAGGCAACCATTCCCAGAATGGAAGTTAAACAGTCTGGATCCACTCTATATACCACATGAGACTGAAAATGTTCATTTGTCTTTCTTTTCCTATTAAAAGTCATTGTTCTATTGTTCTTCTTTGTGTGAGTATTGAATCCTTTAGAGGAACATTTTGACAATTGGACGCCAAGGCATGGCAGATAATGCAATGTGTAAACGTAACGTTGAATAAATTATGCCAACAGAAAAAAAGTCTGTTTTAAAACTGGCAACGTTCAAAAATTCAAAGTCACCTCTGATGAATAGCGCAGAGTGATTAATTCATGATGGGATACGCCACCTTGTCAGGCCGAGCTCTTCACTGGGTAATGGCAACACATGCATAATAGAACAGTGGTTCTCTGCCTCCCCTCGTTGTCTGAGTGACTTCAGAGGAATTAGAAATGGAGCCATCAAATTACATCTGTTGAGTTACTTTGTTCAAACAGGAAAGTGGATCATATCACTTGGACTGTCTCTAATGCAGTGAAAGGCTGAGAGGAAAAAGGCCCAAAAAGGTAAAAGTTGGAAGGATTTCTTTTTGTCTTTCTATATAAGATCCCACTGAGGCAGTTTCTGTCAATATACCATACAGCTTTCATGTGTGAGAAAATGTAATCCTTGATAATTCATAATTGCAAACTTTTTGCATCTAACATCTACTCTGCATAATATCTGAACGGTTAGAACAAACGAATTTTTTTAAATATTTTTTCTTGGGAAAATAGTTGAATCTGTGGATGTAGTGCAGCAGTAATGACTGGACTCCTCTGCACATCTCTCCTTCACTAACAGAGTGAACAGTCAGTTCAGCAGTGGAGTGACCTTTTCTCTAAACCCTCCAATAACTCTTCGGCTGACAGGCCGAATGAGCAGATGATCCCAGACTCCTTCATGGTGTGTTGCGAATGCACTCAGTGCAAAATGACAAGTGAATCAAGCTTCTATTTTTACCTCAGGGTGGGGAACTTGTGTCACTCTCGACCACTGCACCAAAGAAAATCAGCCATGAAGTTTGGTTTTGGGCAATCTGACCGCTGACACCGCGGAGCTGTCAGTGCGATGCCCTTCCCCTCCATCAACCAATCCCCTGCCTTGATCTCGCACCACTCCTCACACCTGACTGGCACCAGGGGTAGCGTGCCAGAGCCAAACGTGTGATTGACACCTCGCCCGATCTTCTGTAAACACCTTGAGATCTCGGCACCTCCAGCAGGGAAGATCAGTGACTTGTGTGAAAGAGGCCTCTCCTCCTGGCCATGGCTCAAGTCTGCTGGCGCTCGCTATGATACAGCCTGACTTGTCAGAGGGAGTAACAAGATGCTGAGTGACTTAGCACCTCTGGAAATGTCAGCCCCCGAGCCGGCGGATGCCAGGCTGAGTGGAGTGGGGAGTGCACAGACCCCACTGACTCAGCTGCTGCCTGTAAGAAGCAAGGAGGATGACACAGACGCTCGACGAGACAAGACAAGCAGCAGAGATGAACCGGGCCCTTACGCTGCATTCTCACCCCATTCCCCCATATTTCTGCCACGTCTTACGCTTGCTTCTCTTTATGGGAGAAGTGCATCTGCTATCGTCCAGCTGCTGCTGCGGCTGACACGGACCTTTACTGCCCTAGTGCCCGATGTGCAGAGGGTGCGACAAATTCCATGCGTGATGATGATGATGTGGGCAAAAGCAGAAACTAGAACATGCCTAAGTGACCCATTATTGCTCTGGTGAATCATGTTAAAGGAGACAGGGCGCCAAAGAGACACCCAACACAGACGGGAACTCACTCACGGCACAGTCTGTCAGACTGCAGTTATTTACCATGTCGACAAACACATTTTTTCTCTCCCCAAGGGAACTGGAGGGATGTATAACGCAACATGTTTAGTGCTACACATTTATAGAAGTCAAGCAGAAAGTCAGTTTGGTGAAGCATTAAGGAATCAGAATCAGTAGATGCAGAAAAGAAAGCTTTTACAAAAAGAGAGAGAAGAGAGATACTTTGGAGCGTGATGATGCTCAGTAAAATCTAATGGGCTGTTTACTCACCGCCTGCCGAGATCCACACTGCTACATTGACTCTTGATTTATATTTTCTGATTCATAGAGGCGCATGCATCTTACTTTAATCAAGGTTCTTCCTATCATCCCCCACTCATTCCCTCCATCTCACTGCCTGCCATCGTTTTTTTCCCCACAATGCACATTAACAGCAAGAAAATATAATCAGTTTTATGACAGACCATGTTTTTAGCACATGATGGGTGAATATAGCATTTTGAAAATGGCCCGTCCCTATCCTCAATCTCCGAATAGAACCGCTGGGATGGAAGGCAATATCAGCAAAGAGGACACAGTCTCAAGGGTGTGTGTGGGACTGAATTGCTGCAATCTGATGCCTGCTATTTTTCACGTTTGTTAACAAAATGCAATTTGAGGGAGGATCGGAACATACAGATAAGGACATAAGCACTTTATTTGCTTGAGCTGGAGAATAAAGTTAAAAGTCTGCAGTGTGTCTGGGACTAAGGACAAGTTTCCACTAATAAGTGGAAATAATTAATGCTTCCACTGAGGGCGTGTCTCACGCTGTAAAGTGTGTGTTTTTAATTAGTAATTGTGTCATGCATTTACGTTACAGAAGTGTACAGCACACTTGATTAGATTGCAATAAAGCACTGACAACAACTTCCCACACATCACTGCCCCTAAAATTCATCACAGTGCATTGGTCACAAAGCCAAACAATAGCTGCTACCTTTTCTTAAAGAAAGAGAACGCTCTGAGCGAAGTTTAGCTTCTCTCTTTCTGGGGTTAAGTTTCAGTTCCATTTCTTGCTGGCTGCTATTAGCTGATATATTTGATAGGGCTAGAAGGCACAGGTTCGGCAGATTAAGGCTGGGGATTTCTCTTGACCTTTCAGCCAAATGTCATGCTGTTTGAGGTGTACAAGCACAATTAGATCTGATCATCCCCGTTACTTTCTTATCTGTGCACAGCCAAATTTTGCAAAATCGTGTTGTTCATTAGCAACGCTTAAGATGTAGAGGGCACAGGCTAATGACAAGGTTGAATTAAGCCTGTTCTTTATGATGATTCCACATGATGGCCACACACAACTGTTGCGTAGCTAGCTTTCAAGGAAGCCCCCTATTAACAAGGAGGACAGCCTTCTAAGGGTCCGTTTTAGTGATGTACACACATCGTCTGGGAGGGGGTTGCGGGGTGTGCTCTCGCAGATAATGTAGCCGCCAATTCACAGTGACATTTGCCATTAGCTCCATGCTGAATTCGACCGGCAACAAAAGCAGAAGAAAAAGCTCAAATCATTCCCAATTAACGGAGGCATCAAACAGTGAAAATCCTAGCAGGAGAGTTTATGGGCAGTGCACGGAGAAAGGTCAGGCTCCAGTGGAACAAGGCAAAGTCACAGCATTTATTAGAACTAATGAGCGCTTTCGTTAGACCAAATTAACGCCGGTACACAAGCAAAATAATAAAAAAATAAAAAAAGGAGAGCGAGCGTCGCATTTGTTTTGTGGCACGCACACACACACACACACACACACACTTGACTGTCTGGCTGACAGACTGACCCAAACCCAAATTAATAATGTCTACTTAAATATGTTAGCTTTGTAAAATTCAACAGTGATACCTATTTTGTAATGTGCCATTTGAGCCCTATAGTAGATGCAATAAGAGACTCATGCATTTTGAACACCAACAATACAATGTTTTTAAAACTTGGGGTGTGCGAAAAAAGAAATTTGTATTCCAATCGTGATTCAAGCTCTACCGATCCAAAAATGTATTCATATTTTAAATTTATTTATTTAAAAAAAAATCTTTTATTGAATGTCGACTGCATTCATATGATAGATATATACCTTATTGATCCCCAAGGGGATATACAAGGTCCCAGTAGCTTTTATATATATATATATATATATATATATATATATATATATATATATATATATATATATATATATATATATATATATATATATATATATATATATATATATATTGCATATACACACACATACACATACACACACACACACATGCATACTGTACATACATACACACGCTCCTCTCCCATCCTGAGCCCACCGAAATAATCCCGGAGTGTCCCGATCACGTGACTGGCCCCCCAGAAAAATCCTGTCCTGCGAGATCCCGAGAGAAAAAGACCACTGGATCCTGTCCCGCTCCCGTTTCATTCCTTATGTTGTCTAAGCAAGTTATCAGACTCTGTTGTCCCCCTGTAGCATTTTTTTTTTTTTTATTCCAACTTATTTCAGTCTGGAGAGAGACTGGGTTAGTATCTTACCTTCTATCCGTTGTCCCCTCTGTCACTCATTTTTAAAATAGTATCCTGCATTGTGTTGTTTGCGCACCTTTTGTCCAGGTCTTATTCTACCCACGTCATGAATGGACTCGACTCATCCAACTTCTACCGAACTAGTATTAAGCTACAAGCTTTTAAAACGTCGGATATTATGCCACTTAGTTTCCTCAGGCGGTGTAGCAACAATGCAAGAGTTTCAGTGTTGCCGGGTAGACCTGACAGGAATTCAGATGAACCAAAGATAGCGATCTATTACTGCATTTTGCCACACATAGGCCAGGATATTCTACCAGGACTTAAAAGGCACAATTGTTGATTCAAAATAATGGGACAGTAAATAATGAGACTGCTATAAAAATACTTAAAATCAAAGAACAAGATGATGTAAATACATCAGTATTGTCTGTTAACAGTTTTGATAATATTTTCTAGTGCATTAAAATGTCTTCACACGGTCTCCTTCTACCCAAACCACCTGAGCCTCCTTTTTACAATAACTGCATTCTACTAATGAGCCATGAGCCCTTGAATAGAGGAGAGTATTTATTGAGATATTCAGATGGATTCTCCACTTGTCTTTCTCCCCCTCTGAAATGACGGAGGCGGAGAGATGTAACAGAGATTGGCTGTGACAGCACCAAAATGAGGCTAACGAATATCCTAATGAGGAAATGGAGGCCATGTTCCGTTGTTCCATTGTTCCAACCACACCAGATAGCTGGCTTTGAGAGAGACAAACCCAAGCTGCAGCAAAAAACTATAACTGACCTCTAACGGAAACACCAGCATCCTCAGCACTTTAAATACATTTAGCACTAATCCTTAATATGTTTGTGGATCAACAGTTTTTTCAGAGGTAAAACAGCCTAAACGTTGTGCATCAGTAATATAGACTTACATTTTAGTGTTATATTTGGTTTCAAAACAGGACTAAAGCTACAATTTTGGTGTTCCATTTTATTTCGGTAATTTTTGTCAATAACTCAGCAGCGCAGTTTCCAACGCACAATGGCTTGTTTGTCCCAAGAATTTTATCCCAGAATTGTATACAGTATCTAGTTGAGACTAGTCCCTCAGAAACAAACATTTAATTTTGAACCGGCTTTTAGTGATCATAAAGGGGAAACCAAAGAAACCGCAGGGCCAACAACAGGACATGTTATGTACTGTATGTGTTGAGTAGAGGAAATAGACTTATTATATCTAATAGGTTTACCTGAGTCCACTTCCAGAAAAAACACATAATAATTCTAATAATAACTAAACTTCTGTATGAGCCAAGAATTAACATATTTAGGAAACATATGTTCCAATTTCTCTAATTATAGTAGATGAAAATAGACATTATTTTATGTTGTCAACCTGTAAGTTCAGTTTAATTTACTGACTTATGGGAAGTACTGAGCAGAAACACTACAGCAATCAGCCCTTAGAAACGGAATGAATGTTGAGTGTTTTGGTTGTTAAAAAAGGTGTACTGTGTTATTCATTTTACAGATTCTTTTGAAATAAAGGCTATTAAAAAAAATGGTAAGAGCAGAGACTCTAGGTGCTTGGTAATAAGAAAGCGATCATGATGTATCACTTTTTTGTCTTTACACTGCTTGTTTGTTTGTAATGGACTAAGCCAAAGTGCATTGTATTATGTGTACTAGATAACACATTTGTCTTGTTTTTTATTTCATTTTTATGTCTATATATACACTGTATATCTTGAGTCTTTGTTTATGTTACCAAATCCTGTTTAGCAAAAATGTTCACAGATCAAGTTTATTAAAGAGAAAGTTCCGGATTTGTGTGAATCAGACTAAACATACTAAAGGAGCAAGAAGTTAAACCTGGAGGGTGTTTTACTTGTAAAACCTTCTTCTATAGCTTGTGTGCATCCTGATGCTGAGACAAACATGTTGAGGGATGATGATAGTTTGTTGGGTGGTATAGTAGTAGAAGGAGGGAATGGGGGGTTGGCACATGAGAGGCACTATCAAGAGTTGGAGAGCCAAAGCCTTGCCTTGTTTATGATATGCACCGTGGCAAGAAACATGGACTACGTGTTTATGAAGTGTCTACTGTAGGTTGTATGCACGGGTGGTGGATGGGTGCAGGGTGGAGGGTAAGGAGTGGGGGGTGGGGTTACGGTTTGGGGATGTGTGACGATGGCCTGAATTGAAAAGAGCCACCTTTTGATTTCGGACGGACCCAGTTCCTGGCAGGCTGGCCGGCCATAAGGCGGGGTGGGGCCTGAGGATAATGGCAGCAGAAGGGAGAGGAGGCTGACAGCTGGCGAATTCTGCCCCAATATGTTTCCATGAAAGAGGCGAGGAAATTTCAGAAGACGCGATGCCCGAACGACACGCTCGGCGGCAAAAGGGAAGATTAAAAATAAAATTAGTTAACATCTTGCCCGTTTCACCCCACGATGCACATTTCAGCGCAGGATGGGGAGGGGGAGGGGGGAAATGATGGCAAAGGCCATTCACATTACACTAACAACCAAAAAAAAACAACACAAAAAACCTTACAGATAATTAGAAGAAGTCATGTGTCACCTCCTGAAGCTCGTTCAGCACACACAGATGTGGCCTGGAGTGTTTTAAGCCACTTTCCATCATCCCTCTTTCTCTCTCCTCCCTGCATACACACTCTGTTTTCCCATCCTAAGCATATTGTAAATCTAAAATGCAAATGACTCCTTTTTTCCCCCGTCTCTTTCTTTTTTTAAATATTTTTTTCTACCTCCAATCACTGTGTCTCTAATGAGGTCTAAAATATGTGCATTAATGACAGAAAAGTTGTTTAGATCTCGGGGAGAGTTAATTGGTTTTAATCACAGCCTACATCCATCTGGTTATGCGAGACAACAAACTACTTCATCCTGATGCCTCATTAGACATATTGTCAGACAACTAAAGGAAAAGCTTGCTCGACTTTAACTAGATTCTCTTATAAACAAGCATTGTTCAACCGCAGATCGGGCTGTGCAGATAAAACCTAGCCCCACGTGCTCTTTGACCAAAACCGGCAGCCTGGTATCATGTTATTTCTTTTACATTGTCCAGTCATTGGTTGTACTTCTCGTTATCTCTTTAGGATGAACGCAACATACAGTTTATCCTTTTACTTTAGTGTGTCTTAATTGGAGTTAATTAAGAAACTGCATCATGTTTCAGTCTAGAAATGTTTCCCTGTGATCTGTCAAAACAAACCTGGGCCTGAAAAATCTGAGCAAGTAAGAACATTTGAAAAAACTCTTTTGTTGAACACTTAACGCTGACTTTCTATTGAGAAAGCAATTCAGCCCAAATTTCCCCAGTTGAATTGCAGAGTTTCAAAAAGATACAGACTAGATATAGATACACACAAATGTATGTTGAATGATGGAATACATATTGAGTATATTTAAATTAAAATCGTACGTGCATTTGTATAAGTAAGGGGGGACCCTTACTTATACACGCCGGAAAAAGTCTGCAACCTTGTTTTAGCCTGTGGGGTTCTGCACAACATCGGCCAGGAAAACAGGGCATCGGTGCCAGCTGACCCGATGCCCAGAGAGCAGTGTCCAGCACAGCCCCAACTGGGGTCTATACGAAGAAGACAGGATATTATTTATTGCTTTTAAAAAGGTATAGTGTTATGTTTGGCAATGATACTCAGTACAGGAAACGTGACAATGCACAACATTTTTATTTGTTCTTCATGTTTTCGTTTGTCTTTTAAAGTGTTGTAATGGCCACAAGTGAACGATATACGTGGATTGCTCAAAATGCATACAGATAAGACGCCACTTGGTTTAAGAAAGTCGACGTGAATGTTTAAGCAAAGTCATGATTCCATGTTGTTACTGGACATGTCACCCATTGAGCATGTTTGGGATGCTCTGGATCGGCGTATACGACAGCGTGTTCCAGGTCCAATATCCAGTAACTTTGCACAGCCATTGAAGAGGAGTGGACCAAGATTCCACAGGCCACAATCAACACCCTGATCAACTCTATGCGAAAGAGATGTGTTGCATTGTGTGAGGCAAATGGTTTTCGGACCCCAGAATGCAGTAAAACTTTGACACATTTTAGAGCGGCCTTTTACTGTGGCCACACCGCTGAAGTGGATAAGTGGTGGATAAGGACAAGTGCTCACTAACAAAGATTTAGACAGATTTGTGAACAATATTTGAGAGAAATAGGCCTTTTGTGCACATTGAAAAATGTTTAGATCTTTCAGTTAAGCTCATGCAAATCTAATAACAGTTCAGTACTCTAAGACATGTTATTTTAGAACTAACATGATTTTTTAACAAACATTTTAAGATGTCCAATTCCAAAATAAACATATATAGTTCATTGTCATAAAGTGCCCTCTTCATCATGCATCATATCTTCAAGTGTTTTTTTAACCCCTTGTTGTGCTAAACCTCACGTTAACTGTCACTAGGCCTGCCTTCATATTTCTCAGCTTTCCTTTAGTTGCTGATGAGAGCTTCATCTCCACCACATTCCCCAAGTGGTCACATAAGTTTAAAAACAGACATAATTATGCCTCAAGGGAACATACATTTTGTGTCACCGCCATGAAGAGTTTCTGTTTGTGGGGAAGGGTCTCTTTAACCAAAGGACTTAACTCTCTGCTGTCTGTCCCCATCCGCTAAGTGTAAAGATGCTCTCACCATCTGTTGGCAGTGTGACCATGTCCAAAGTACCATGTTTCTGTGGATCCTAACAGGCCAAGAACTAAAATGTGTGAACTGCAGGCCTGCTAATCTGAAGTGTTGATAAGAGGCTTGAAAACATTCCATGTGTGACTTGCACCATCAAAACTACGAGTTCACTGGGGGATTCAGCCAAGATCCAGAGGGACTCAATATGCACCTTGGAGCTATTTAAACACACGAAGCACTAAATAATTCCTTGCAATATCATCTTAATTTTACAAGTAGGGATTTAAAATGTTTCTATATTTTATCGTTGATGACGACTGCTTGTCAGTTTGAAGATCTAAAACTTGACCTCACACGGAGGGATTTCAACCTAAGTGTTTATGTTTTTAAATTTTTCAAACTGAAGGAGCAAACTGTATTGCAGATGACAAGTACACGTGGGAGAAGACGGGATCTGCAACTAAGTTTACCCATGTGCCTCATTAATCAGTAGCATTTGGCTAAGAGGCTGCTTTATATGCCGCTATGATTCACATTGTCACTGACTGTAGTCCATCTTCATTTAATGCTGTGGGTTTCTAAGTTCTGTTGAGACAAGAAAAACAAAATGGTTTTGTACAGGTATAGCATCACTTACAGTCATTTTTTTGTCTATCCAAACTACAGTAAAAGTTTCTACATTTTGTTATTTTGTTTTAGGATCACGCTGCCCAATTAAAACCAAACTAGAGTTGCATAAATGAAGAATGTGATCATTTTTTGAAAAGTTTGTGAATACTGTTTACCCTTGTGTTGTCTTCCCATCGATCTGCAACTTTGGGTTTTTCTGGGCCGAAATTTTAACATTTTGATGTTTTGATTTGGGTTTTTTTCTGCACTTTAACGTTTTTGTAGATTTGTTTTTTTAAATTCTTTGGTCACTTTTGTAATGTTTTAGTTAAAAAATTAAAAAATCAATTTTATATGAAAAAATTTGTCATTTTTATTATGTTTTTGTAGATTTAAAAAAAAAAAATTGTCACTTTAATATGTTTTTGTAGTTTTTTTTTTCTCAAATTTGTTCCCAATTTTTTCACTTTTATTACGTTTTTGTAGTTTACTTCTCACGTTTGCAGATTTTTTTGTCACTTCTTTTAACAACTTTTTGTCACCTTTGTCAATTTTTCCAATTTAGTTTGCTCACTTTTTTCAACGTTTAAAAAAAAAATCTTTTTGATGAATTTTTCAGGCGTTTTTGAAGCTTTTTACAACTTTTTTTTTTTTTTTTCAACGTTCTTTGGTCGTGGTTCTGATAAAATAATTCTTTTGTAAACGGGTCAGTTTGACCCCAAGGACAGCAGGAGGGTCATTCCAGCAGGATGTCAGCAAAGAATCAAAACTAATCTCATTCCAATTTTTCTAACTTTAAGAACTGCACTTTACTGTAAATTACTTCTAATTTTTTATTCTAAAAGTTAGCGGTGCAAAAAGGACACGCTCCATGAATCATATGAAGTCTCTGAGGGCTTGAGAAAATATCAACAACAATATTTTTCCGACATCATCTCCCAAAATTGTAATAAACCTTGGGTTTAAAACTATTGATTTTTAATGAAACTCTCCACAATCCTCCTGCCTGGAAGCTTAATTTGAAGTCTGTGAAAATGTTCTTAGCTTCTTTTTAGGCAAGGTTGCTACTATCAGAGCCCATATCTCATCCCCCGGTTTTGACCCTTCCATAGCTAGCACGTGCTCAACTGTCCTCATCCAGTTTGAGGCTCTGTCGCTTATACATCTCACTGAAATTGTCATTCAACTAAAACCCTCATATTGTCCCACTGTGCCCCCTCGCCTCTTTAAGGAACCCTGAGAGACTATTGGTCTGAATGTCCCAAAAAAAGTAGTAGTTTGGCAGCAGGTGTTGTTCCAACAAACGTTAAGCTAGCAGTTGTTGAATCCCTGATTAAAAAATAAATCTGTATTCCTCGGTTTTATCCAATTACAGATCTATCTCGAAGCTTTACCTTATCTCAAACTTTTTAGAGAAGACTTCTACAGCTGCAGTCTTTTTTAGATGGTTATGGAATTTAGAGATTTTTTAAAGCACTGAAACTGCACTTTTCAGAGTTTTTAATGACCTCTTATTAAACACTGACTCTGGCAATTCTGCCCTACTAGTGCTTTTAGAGCTCACTGCTGCATTTGATACAGTTTACCACAAAGTTCTTATCTCTTGTCTAGAGCACTATGTTGGTACACATTAGTGTTAACCAAACCTCTCTCTCACGCTTACAGTTACTACAAAACTCAGCCACTCGTCATTAAACAGAACTTGCAAGCATGAACACATAACACCAGTCGTGGCCTAGCTGCACTGACTCCCGGTCCATTTTAGAATACATTATAAGACCTTACTTTAAATCACTGAATGGGTTGGCACCTTGCGCCATCTCAGACCTCTTACAAGTTTAGACCCCCATCATGGTCACTTAGGTCTACTGATCAACTTCGGTTTTTCACTACAAAAACCAGGTTAAACCCCAGGGGCGACTGCGCTTTTTGCGCTGCAGCTCCTAAAATGTGGAATGAGCTACCTCCACAGGTCAAATTGGCTCTCACCCTCAAATCTTTTAAATCCTGTCTTAAAACTCCCTTGTATTCCCTTGCCTTTAACCCAGAACTGTGTGGTTTATGTTGTTTTTTATGTGTACTATGTGTTTTTTTTATTTCTTGACCAGCACTTTGTAAACTTTTTTTTTTTTTTTTTAAATGTGCTTAATAAATAAAATGGATTGGATTGAAGAAAGACAGCTGAATAACATTTGTTTTGTGTTGCACAATGTTATAACAATATACCATTTCCTGGATTAGAAAACAAAATTCCAAGTGAATGTAATCCAGGAATCAATTATGCTTCTCCTTAAACATATTTAGCAAACATAATTGATAGCATATTAATGCATTTTACAGAAGGGTTGCTTTTTAAAAGCTGCTGTATTTTACCAGAAGCTCCAGGTGGGAGGGAATGTACGACACAGTAGTTATCTGCAAAGTTATTAGCAAATCTCCAGTAGTTATTGTAATGAAAAGCAAGGTAGCATCAGCATTTCAGCTAAAAAAACACCTGTTCAGAAATATAATGAAGGATGAAATTCAAAGAGTCCATATGTACTGCATACATTGAGAACTTAAAAAACAAAAGTCCCCAACCCGCAAAATTAAATTACCTTTATATCTACATGTTCTCTTTTGTTAGCTATAACGTGCAAGTTAAACTGGAGTAATTAACAGCTGAGGTGATAAAAACAAGTTTTTGTGTCTATTAGTTAAGAATACTGCAGGTTTTAAACAGTGCAAATGATATAGACACAACAACAAGCTGTCTGTATGATAAAAGCACACAAAAAAAATACTGAAGCAGAGGAAAGAAGAAGATTTCTAAACATTTTGTAATGCAGCTACGAGGCCTGTTTGTTTGTAGTCCAAGACATTCTGTCTGATTAGAAAAACATACATGTTAATTATAATAATCAGTATAGTTGCAGGCTTATGTGGAATAAGAAAAGTTGTGCAATTTACTGATTTGCAGGATGCAATTTTTAAACCAGCAGCAGCAGTGATGGAAATTGCTGTGGTAATAATTATAAAGACCTTAGCATATTTAGATAAATTAAGCAGCTGGATTTACAGCATCACTTTCTGGCTAATTCCCCTTGCATCCTTATGTGTAGTGTCAGAAATGCTCTCTCGGTGTTTACATTTCTTTACCCCGCTCATTCATTCTGATTTTTATTTCTAAATCTATAGGGCCTGAGTGCACAGATTCACCAAAAAACCACAAATTGTACAGCTAAAAAATGTGTTGTGACGATCATTATCGAATACTGAACTATGACATCTAATCATGACAACAGTATGCAAGTGGTATTGATAATTATCTGAGGGCGTTTCAGAGTGTGTGTGTGTGTGTGTGTGTGTGTGTGTGTGTGTGTGCGTGTGTGTGTTTGGGGGAGTATTTCTCAAATGTGTGTCAGTGCAGAATACTAATCATCCTCAACAGCAAAAGGCCACTTTAGGAAGCAATATAATAATCATGAAATTCATGATGTAAAAAACACAGTTTACAGTAGTTGTATCTGGTTATTCTGTGGTTTATGTGCGGTGATAGATTGTGAATGGCAATCTATCACACCAGGGAATATACTAATTGTCTGGTTCATGGTTTAGGCCTCCACTCAGACAGGATGAATATGTCCTTGCAACAGTGTTGCATCATGGGAATGGATGCATTCAAAAGGTTGATGGGGAGGATCCAGGCAAACACCCAGAGAGAGCACTGAGGCTGCAAAACCACAGTGGATTTTTACATCTGTCTGGCCTCATTGCTATGCTTAGAGCCCTGAGCCACATTTCTCTGCTTCCACCTAGGGGTAGAGCACATTGGCAACACCACCGCACTGACAGATTACCGCCCTAAACACTGCCTCCGCCAGTGAGAAAGAGGCCTGCCAGCAACAGCTGTCCTTTAGCATTGGAAATGCTAAGTTCTCCTTTGACAAAGACCAAACAGGAATAAGTGTCAACAACGCTTCGCCCTGGAGTGGTTGCTAACATCTTGTAACTTTGTGTGCTCCGAACCACTTCTGTTGGATACTTTTACTTCAACACAGCAGCTGAGTTGTAAAATGTATTGTCATTTAGATTTTTTTGGCCCCTCTGCTGCCTGTTTTAGATGATAAAGAAAAAAAAAGAAAAAGACAGAGTGTCAACAATGCTCTTGAACTTGAGCTGTGCGCTGGCTGCTATGCAAATGAGGTCGGAGGAGAGGAAAGCAAACAAATCTGTTAATTGATACATCCTGTCAGTGAAGGGCCTCGAGGATTACCTGGAAGAGCTGAAGTGTCATCGTTGGATGGCTGTGACACACTGCAGGAGTTTAAAGTGCATCTAATGGGGATGTTAGCACTCGTCCTCTAAAGGCTAATGGCAACCATTTTGTTGGCTGTGGAGAGGTGCCTGAGCTGTCGAGGGTAAGGCATTTGGAGTGACCGAGGTGACCCCGGCATACAAGTGTGCGGGTAAGTTCAACAGCCTCTCCAGAAAAAAGCCGTCCGTGGCAAGAACACACTAATTAAGGTAACATGGACGGCTAAGTCCCACAAGTGTAGCACACAGTTGGAGTGTATACTGAACCTTGTCATGTAGGTCACTTTGGAGCTTTTAGCAATGCTATGCATATTAATGGACCTCTCCACAGCAGCCACTGCTTCGGCGCTCATGGGGTGTTTTGTGTACTAACTGTGGGGCTCTTTTCTGAAACATATGCATTGCAAATTGAAATTACGGCTGGTTAAAGTTAGCACAGGTCCCTGTGGCATTTAGCCATAACAAAAATAAGAACATGATGCCGAAAGAATCATGAGTTACTCATGGATGAAATTATTACAGTAAAAAAGGTTAGGGAGATGACCATATGCTAGGTAATATGAAAAAAAAATCTGCCATATGATTGAAACCCCAATTAATTCAGGGTCTGTGCACTGCTTTTGTGTTTCAAGTAGCTATTTACCTAAATAGCAGGTGGCTTGTTGACTGCATGTTAAAGATATAGGCCACAGGAGTTGTAAAGGATTCCATATGGTTTCACATTCGCAAAGGCTCACTGCACTTCTGTTGTTTGGTTTTAGATTGTGTAGTAACACCGAAGGCTGTGAGAGAGTCAGTAACAAGTGGACAAATTGCAAAGCTACTGAATACAATAATATTCGGATAATAGTGTGCTTCCAACCTTAAGGCAACATGTTTCTTTGTCCCGTTCCTGATTCTACACAACAATGCCCCTTTGCACAAAGCCAGGTCCATGAAGAAATCTTTTTCCCAGTTTGGTGTGGAAGAACTTTACTGGCCTGCACTGAGTAACAACCTGAATCCCCATCCAACACCCTGACCTGATCACCCAACATCAGTGTTGGACCTAACTAATCCTTGTGTTTGAATGGGTTGAATGGGAGCCAATCCCTGCAGCCAAGTTTAAAACTCGGTAAAAGCATTCCCAGAAGCGTGGAGGATGTAATAGCAGCATGGGCCATGCTGAACTATGCTGAACCCCACAAATATTGTCCATGAATTGTGCATTTAAAATAACATTCTGGTAGTTTCAGATGTTTTAAAATGTGCATTAAAATGGGCGAATGGAAACGAATGTACATACATGTTACACATGCAATACACGATTAATCAGCATTAATTGGGACTTTTACTTTACATTACACTAATAAATACAAAGGTTGAGTCAGCAGTTAGGAATGTGCCATTAAGCTGCATATGAAGCTGTTCATCAGGTGTCCTATGACTGCCGATTTGACCCACAGTGTCGTGATATCCTTCAGTTCAGTGGCATGCATGTGGCACGGATCTTCAGCTGAGCCTCACAAATCATCTGCCGCAATGTCAGTCAAGCCTTGTTTACAAATAACCAACATCCTTTTCTTCTCGCTTGGCTGTCTCGGTGCAAAGTCGGTCGGGGATGTGTGATGTACATCATCGGTAATCAGATAAGTTGGGTACCATCCTCCTGCTTTCTCTCCAAAACAACATGTCCACTGAACTGAAAGCCAGAGTGCAACTGTCACATTAGCAGCCAGAGAGTACTCACTCCGCTACATGCCTGGTAAACAAACCCCGAAAGATGTTTTGCATGACAGACAGAGTGACGGCTCTTTCAGGCGAGGCCAGAGCGTCGCCGAAAAGAGCCGCCATCCTCTCCTCTCTGTTGTCTGTTAAAACTCTAACCAATTAAAATGTCAGAAGAGGGCTCATATTTGAATATGCATGACAGAATGTTGCATTTATGCAACAAAAAAAGGGTTCAAACTGCTAATTATGTGGTCAACAGTCTATCACTGAGCTGTTTTACCTTCTATTTTAATTCGCACATGAATTCTCTCCTGAATTTTTATCTCACATCAAATTGTGTGCGCTTTCAAGTGGGCTGCTTTAATGAGGCATTTCATAATCACTGAAAGGGATTCTGTCAAAGAATAGTGATAAAACCTCCCCGATTCCAACTAACTGTTGTTTGTCACTTTTCATAATGAGCCTCGGTCTTGTTAGCTTTCCTTTTCCTGTAGATCATAATAGAGTCGTCACAGTTTTGTCACCTCCACATAGCTATGTTCTCATGTGGAGGCGACACTAGGCGGTTTAAGTTATCACTTGATGAGTTTTGCTTTGAGCACTCTGGCAAAGTTGGACAATTATTTCTGAATCCCTGGGCTCTCAGAGGAGTGAACATGACGGAGACAGCCAATTACAGAATGTGATTTATTAAATGTACAAAAAAAAAAAAGAAGAAAAAAAAGAAGCTGTGTTTGTGATGCTATTGAAAATGTCATTAGGTGAAATAGATGTTTATGACTGCGTGACTGAATGACTCATGCAGTTATAGTTATGAACTTAACACTACATTATTGTAAATATTTAATATATTCTATCAAATTCAGAAAGTACAGTTAATCAAACTGTTTCTGACTAGTCAAGACTGACAATAACAAACTGTTAGTCCAAATTCAGCACCAACACAAAGTATTTACCCAATGTCAATTCCACAACCACAGGGCATCCCACATCCCAGCTGGGACACTGAAAGCCTTCTTCTCCGTTTCTGAGGTAGGGAGAAAAAAAATCCAGTCCGACCCTGTGCCGCTTGCCAAAACACTGCTCATCCAAAGTCATTTGCAGCAAAGTCCATTATCATCATCACTTGTGGTGATGAATTCCCTATGATGGTGGCAGGCCCGCAGCAGCCTCCACTCATAATGACATTCTGCTCTTGTTGGCAGTCACTCCCCGTCAGATGGCTCATTCCCAACAGCCAGCGTGTCAGACAGAGCACACACACAATACTGGGCTGGGCCTTGCCGCCAGAAACAGGAATGGCGCTTGAAAGGCAGACTTCATTTTTGGGAAGGCCGCAGTGTTCAGTCCAGTAAGTATGTTACTTTTCACTTAATCATCTGTGACATTCTGATATAAGACAAT
Source organism: Etheostoma cragini (assembly GCF_013103735.1). Lineage (NCBI taxonomy): Eukaryota > Metazoa > Chordata > Actinopteri > Perciformes > Percidae > Etheostoma > Etheostoma cragini. The sequence continues at coordinate 26,471,131 of NC_048411.1, read as the reverse complement.
TTCTTTCACGTTTCTGTCAAGTTTTTATTTTAAGCTTTTTACTGTTCTAAACAAACACTGATGTGCAGGTATTACCAGGGGGAAATCCTCTGGTACACAGGAAGAGATGCAAATTCTATGACACATTTACTTCCAGTTTGTATGAGCAGCAAAATCATCAAAACCATCATGGCTGAACAGAGAAATAAGTGGCACTCTAACTTCATAAACAGAGATTAAAAAGATGATGGATGAATGATGGATGAAATGATGTCAATCTCTAATCATCATCATTGTCAATGAACCTAAGGGTAACTTGAAAACAACCCTGTGTCCGGACAGAAGGCTGATATTGGAAGAGTCTGTAAAACCTTGGATTACCTTCAGTGAAAAGTTTTTTTAACGTGCTACACAATGTTTTAAACACACTTTCTTTCTCTGCTCATGGCAACTGTGTTATGGCTAATGTTTAGGATGTGGTAATGGCAAATACAATATGGTTAAGGTACAGCAAAACACTAATTTTAAATTCGGAGAAATATTGCAGTTCTCTAAGCAGAGAACATAAACTGTTAATCGGATAAGAAGTACAGTCTCCGGCATACACTGTAATCAATCAATAGCAACATCCTGCATAGCATGTACTGCACACAGGGCAGAACACATTTGTAGCTGTATCAGTGAAATCCTTATATACATGTTTCTCTTTAGCTTCGTGTTTCAATTCCTAATCCCACAAAAACACAAAATATAGACAAATAAAAGTAAGCACCAGACTTAATATTAACACTTGTTATGGAGGATGAATAGGGCTGATAAAAAAAGTTACACATGCAGGTGGATGCTTCATGGTATTTGACCATCCGAACGAAACGTAAAGAGAGGCATCGTAGATCTGAAGTTCGTTCAGTTAAGGGAAAGGGAGGGACAATGATGAGCTTCCCTGATTTCACTGCTGAAGCAAATTAAGGTTGATGCCCCATGAAAAGGAATGTAAGAGGAGCTGCAAGGCCAATAATATTTAAAGCACCATGCAACTAAGTCATCACTTCAGGAATAAAACAGCTCTGTGGACACATGGTGAGTCTGCATGCTCCAGTAGTACGATTCAACAACTCTGAATAACAAATGACGCTGCCCTTTAAAATGACCTCTAGAGGCACATTTTTATGGGGAGGTCAGATTGGGTCTTTTACTGTTTGCTTGTTTGCAGCAACATACAAACTACAGAACAAAAAGTTGAAAAACTTTTCTGTTTTTCAGAGAGTTCTAGACAAGGTATTCACATTTTAAACTTCTAAACACCAGAAAACCACAAAATCGGCCTCTCAGATTAGTAACTCATGCCCTAAAATTACAAACAATCCCAAGGGTGGGGCGGGGGGGCTTAACTTCTATGCAATAAAGGCCGTGACTACCCTGACAATGGGTTCAAAAGCTTGATATTTTGAGCATATTTTGAAGATTGTTTTGACTAACAAACAACCCTGACCTATGAAATTAAGAAACTGGTATGGCTGACAACTTAGCAAACAGTTGTCTATAAACTCAACAAACAGACATGGAGCAACATGCGCATTACTATGGAGTTGAATGCAAGTGCTAAATTCACTCCTTGTTACTATAATTTTGGATCCATAAACTCTGGAGGGGGGGGGTTAGACACACATAGTCATTGAAATACTTATCAGTAGAGCTTTGAGGGTATAATGTGAAACATTATATTTGATAAAGCTGGTTATTATAACAGCACAGGATATCATGACAGAAACTAAATGTAATTTTCTCTCTTTTTTAAGATGATAATAAAAGATTGATTTGTAAGATAAAATAGGAAATCCTAAGAGGTGCAAAGCAAGATGGCTGAAGGTGACTCTAAGCCCGAGCTTATCGGGGGATTTGGTAAACAAGAGGCCTGGCAAGCGCAGCCCTCGGCTGTTGACAACTGGTGATGGTGACCAGGTGGGATATGTTATCCTAACAGTCTGGAACTCTTGTGAATTATTTGCTGATAGATATAAACAGCTGTTATTCTTGGTAATGGAAAGCAATTAGAAACATCTGCATACTTGGCTGTGAGCGATGCCTCCGAATGGCGGCCGTTGCTCCCAGGTGCCACTGGGAAATAATTACATCATCAGGACGGGGGCCGAGGCTGGAGGACTGCTAGTAATCTGTGAAGAGCAAGGAGAGTCCAAAGAGGGACGGACACACACACACACACACACACACACACACACACACACACACACACACACACACACACACACACACACACACACACAAAATGCATTTGTCAGACTTGTTAGGACTTTCTGTTGATTACATTTCAACCTCCAACACTTCTTTGATCCTACAAGTAGTCCTAATCCTTAAACCCAGGAATTATTCTATAAAATTAGATTTAACCAAAGTCTTAACCAAAACTTTACAGTCTTTATTGTATTCTATTTTGTCTATTCTTTAGTGGCACTCTGCTAGATATCATATTAAAGCCTTTTCTCCCATAATCATGTGCCATTCATACTACACAGTATCATCCCTATTATGGCCCAACCACCTGTGCATCAATTTCAAAGTTTTTCCTGGTAAAGGGTCACTTAGAAAATCTCTGATGTAATTTAACATAGTGACCATCTCATTAAAATATTGTTCAGTCTGAATATAAAAAAACTAATGATGTAATATGCACTTAATATTTGCAGTTAAAAACTTAGTTTACCCCAAACCTAGTATAATCTGAGCTGTTAACCTAAATGGTAAACAAACCTTCAATTTAGCTCCATCCTAAACAACAACTCTGATGCTAATTCATAGCATGTATAACACATTGCTGCATTCCAAAAAAAGAAATAAAAAAAGAAGCATCTAGAGTGTTTATGAAGGGAAATATCCTCATTCAAACATCTTTAGTGAAGAGATTGTTGTGGTTGTGAATATTTCGGTTTCCTGTATTGATTGATTGTTTCTGTACTGTGGGTTGTTTCCTGTTAGTGTATGATTCAGTGATTATTGTGTAGGTTTCTGTTCCCTGTTATTTTTGTTTACTGTTTCTTGTCCTAGTTTCCTCCTTTGTCTTGTCTAGTTGTACTTCCTGTCTTGTGTTTTCCAGTAAATATGTTCTGTTTCCTGTTTGATTTTGTCATTGGCACTAGTTTTACTTCATGTTTTTTCCCTCCTGTCTGATTGTTCTGCTCTGCCCTGATTTGTTTCACATGTTGTTTCACCTGTTCCTTGTTCGGTCATTATCTCTTGTATTTAACCTCTGTGTTCCCTTTGTCATATATTGGATTTTCTTTTTGTGTTGGTGTACTGTCAGTGTGTTTCAGTCGGTGTGCCTGTGTTTGGAATCTTTCCTGTGTTTTTTTTTGTTCTTGTGAGTTTTTCCCCAGTCTCTATGCTCATGTTTTTCAGATCCTGTTGTTATTTCATCGGGACAGGTGCAAACTGCAAACCCAATCAACATTCCTCAATGGCAAAGAACATCTGCAGCCACAGTAAATCCCACTTTTCAGCGTTTCAGTACATTCAACCATAAAGATAAGATACAACACATTCATTCAAGTTACTGTATACATTTCAGCATTGAAGATGTGGGGATTCAAAGTAGCTTTGTTAAACTGTCCTCTCACCAAATATCTGAAACTCTAACTGCATTTCACAGAAGGACAAGTACAAAAACACACTTATAAACAAACACCCACAGAAGTAGACAGCAGACATTTGTTGTGGTGATAATTAATTCTGTTTTCCAAGCAATATTAAAGATGTGTCTCGCTCTGATATTCAGCATGAGAAGTATGAATTCCCTCTAAAACATCGTAAAGTGAAACTCTTCAACCCTTATAAAACACAAAAAAATAGACAAGTTCCCTTGCCACGCCAGTTCCCTTGGCGTGGCGAATGTGTTGTTTATTTGTAGTATTCTGTCCATTGTAATTAATTTGTTGCAATCAAAGATTAATTTGCACCAGCCATTCTAACATGCTTCTGTAGAGTTAAAAAAAACAACAGTTTTGATCAATTCATCCTTTCTTCTTATTTCTACAAATTAACAGTGATGATTTGTTGATTTTACATTTATAGCCAACAGACAGTATAGAGATTAAAGAAAGTACAGAAAGATCATATAGTCAACCTATGGGAATTATAATTGGAGTATAGTATCTGCCAATTCATGTCCATGAGTTTGTGTTTAACCTATGACATCTAATAGTCACTACGAGAGCATAATTCCTCAACAGCTTCCAACAAACATATTGCTTTATGTAGGATCATTACACCTGGGATACATTTTTACATCTCTGCAAAATGTACTTTTCAGTCCCGAAGTGTACCTTTTCAGTGTAGTGTATTTTGCCCATCTTTCTTCTACGCCACTTTACTGGAAATGTCCTTTGTGATATTTGATTTGCAGTCAGTCACGCCACAGCGTGTCTTCCTCTAATTGTGTTGTGTATGGAGACGCTGACCTTCTGCCCCAGCCTCCTCCTTGCTCTAAACAATGCTGGGCCTAAGAGCCCCAACTGTGCGATGGCTCTGAATTTACCCCTACTAAAGCATGACTGTGACTCTCCACATACATAAAGGTACAGGCCCCTACTGAGCGTGCTCATCAGCTGTAAATACCAGCAGTCTGTGCTGCTGTGATGAAATGAACAGTCTGGGAGATTTGATTATGTTGTGAGGTGGCAGGTTGGGCCTGATTGTTGACGTGTGTGTCCTGTGGGCAGAAGGTCACGGGCCTGATCCGCTCTGCAGACAAAGAGTCCTGACAAGGTGTCCCTGAGCACCACACTGACCCCTAAAACTTAATAATGCTAATGTCATCACCTAATATGGCTAAAATTACAAATGCATATGATAAGGGTGCGAAAACATTTACATTCGTCTCGCAATTCAAGCTCTGCAGTTTCAAAATGGATTCATAGAATTCCCAAAATCACATGGAGAAAAAATAAATACATTTGTATGTAGTAGTATGCACATTTATATACTGTGAATAGTTTTTTTTACTAAGAATTGTTTTTGAATCAAAAAACGATTTTGAATCAAATCTTTAGGCCTAATAATAGATATCAAATCTGAATTGTGCACCCCTTGCATAAAATGACTGGATGATGATTGGAATGTCTAAATAAGCTCAGAAGATATCTAACAGCCTTTTAAAAATCACAAAAGGTAAAGGAAAAAGCTGTCCCAGTTGAAGCATGGGCCGCAGATTGGTTTGAGCAGGAGAAAATGCTGCACTTTTTACAATGGCAATATCAAGTGCAGTAAAACAAAATTATGAATAGATATCCAGTTTTAATGTGTGCCATACTTATTGGTTTGTATATCCTGAGTAGCAAAATAAGAAAATAAATTTGTACTTAAAACATTATTAGATGAATATTATAAAGTATACTCCCAACTTCTTATCTGCCTTCATACTAACAATTATAGATTGGCAGTCATTTATGTGTTTCCGATAGTTTAAGTAGATTCATAAAAAAGTATGTTTACCAGACTAAAGTGTTACTTTGGTCTGGTCATTGTTTGGCTCTCCATCTTCATGTAGCTCATTAAAACCTGGGTATACTGGGATTGGGATTGCAGATGTCCAAAATGATTCACTTTGTAGTTAGTGTGAATTGGATGCAACTGGTGGATTGACAGTTTTATTTTATTTTAAATTGTACAGTACTGTAAAACTGAACCAAAGCAGATGGACAAGCACCAATTGCTAAATCTCATCCACAAGTTTGGAAATGTTACATATCTAGTGTGTACGCAAAGCTGTTAGTAGGAAATTTCCAGTCTGTTGGAGAAATATCACTTTCTCTAAGCAAGAATAACACAGCAAAATCAGAGGGTTGGGGGGGTGTTTCCTTTTCTACTGCATAGTCTCTGCAGCAGACAGGAGCAGCTCCAACACAAAACATTATGTTTGTGCCTTTGTTTCATCGGGGTCTGTAATCCCTCGGGCAACAAACAGAAAATATCCGTCAGAACGGATGAACCTCCGGGCCGTGAGTTGCGGCTGTTGTGGCTGGATATGTTGATGCCGACTGGCGTACCTGTCACAGAAAGCTGCAAGCGTAGTTCAAAAACGAGGTGGCTGGTGTCACACGAGTCTGCTCAAAGAGCGGTTGACGAATATGAGCACAGCAGCCCAGCACACAGCGAGTCTGTATCCGTCAGCACATCCTTAACCTGACTTTTTTTTCCTACTTTGTAGTGTGTTTGGGGTTTGACTTACAGGAGGACTAAATGTGTCCTACTCTGTTTGAGTGCTAATCTACAAGATCCTGTTTGCTTTGTAATTTGCCTCCATAACGTTTTTACAAATAGCTTTTTTGGTGTTACCAATGAAAAAACGTGAGTGGCCCTGCAATAGGCAAGGCAAGGCAGCTTTATTTGTATAGCACATTTCAGCAACAGGGAAATGCAGAGTGCTCTACACAAAAACAGTTACAAAACAGTTAAAAATAAAAACAAGAATAAAAAGTTATAGTGCCGCATAAGAAATTAAACATAAAATAAATGAACAACCATTTAAAGAATGATTTTGATGACATTTGATTTAAAAGAATAGAGTAGCAGCGGATCTGCATTTTTCTGGAAGTTTGTTCCAGATATGAGGAGCATAGAAACTGAACGCTGCTTCCCCTTGTTTAGTTCTGACTCTGGGGACAGAAAGCAGACCTGTCCCAGATGACCTGAGAGGTCTGGGTGGTTGTAGTGTAGTAGAAGATCAGAAATTTATTTTGGCCCTAAACCATTTAGTGATTTATAAACTAGCAAAAGTACTTTGAAACCAGCTGCAGGAAACCAGCTTTCATCTTCAAGACCACTAAAGATGAAAGCATGGACAAGTTTTTCCAAATCCAGTCCTTTAACCCTTGATATATTTTTAAGGTGATCATAGGCTGACTTTGTAACTGTTGCAAAATGAGTGTGCCTGCAGTTGTGTCATAGCTACCGAGGATTTCTCGGTGTTAACCCATCCTACACTCCTTGACTTTTGGTGCGATAAAGTACACAAGAAAATACACTGAATGAACCCAATAGACAGCTGTCCACAGAGTAAATTATTATTGTAAACATGACGCATACTTATTTTACAGGATAGATCAACCTGTATTTAATCTGTACTCACAAAGAGTTGCTGTGGGACATCTCTGTGCTCAAGTAGCAGTGCTGTAGCCTACTTCCACCCAATATAGTCACATGTCAATACCTGCCTAGGAAATTGTTTAGTCTTAATCTACATTGGTATTTGTACTCGTGAATATACAGGCCAAAGAATTAACTAGGTTTTGTTTTTGTTATGGTTGTGTCAAATGTGTTTGCTCACCTATATAAATATAGAGGAGACGGGGAATAACCCTATTTCAAACGGTGGCATATTCCTTTAACAGTCTTTTAAACCTTAACCACTATCTTTCCTCGGTCACAGACAAATATTTCCGTTGATTCAATTATAACCATACCTTAACCATAGTTTATTTGCCAAAACCATGACCCTTTCTAACCTTAACCATGCTGTTGTTGCCATGCATGGATAATGAAGACAGAAAAACATAGTACATACTCATAGTACATATTTCTGGGGGTTGCTGAAATGTCAGTTGTCAATGTCCGTTCTTGTCTGGTGACAGGGTTGCACTGTTTAAGCCCAAAAGGTGGGCCTCCACTTGTGTAGTTTTATTTCCCATCAGTGACATTTCAGGTCAACAGATGCAATGGTTAACATACAGTGAATTGCACTGCTGCAAGCAGTGATGGGACAAATCCAGGTTAAACTGATAAAAATGGTACAGCACAATCCATATCCTGGTGTTTGTACCAGTGTGCCCTTTGGTATAGGTTAAGCTGCCTACTTCTACTGTAATACCATAGTACATGGTGAATAACATGATTCTGACATAACTCGGACGTGTGCAGTCTGTTAATCTACTCAGAGACTGTGATGTCCTCATACTACAAGTCAAGTACATGATCAGATATGCTTTTGTAAATGCTTTTTATTTAAACTGACCTGGTGGTCTGAGTTGATGAAAAACAACAATAATAATAATTGGTGTATGGACGTACAATACAGCACAGTACAGTGGATGAAACCAAAGTACTGTCCTCCTCCCAGATGGTCTGTTCAGCCTTTTAATAATGAAATCTGCTTTTGTGTTATTTAAAAAATTACAATAACCTTTCCTCTTATCCCCCGATTTACGACCCTGTACACCTGGATTTCTGTGCTGCACGTACGTCCAAAATCCCCCTGGCTCTTGATAACATATTAGGATTATATCTCGGATATGGTTCTTTGATAAATAGTTTAGATAAGCATATCTGTTTAATTTTATCCACCCGCCCTACCTCCATGCAGGATTACAGTGAAAGGGTTGCTTTTGTTGAGCGCGTGCACTGCAGTCTGCAGACAGAACATGCAAACATCTGTACAACAATTCATCAGAAAGAATTATGTATGGCAGACTGGAGGGCTCTAAGCTGTGTGTATTTCAACATCCCAGTGTCCTCAATGACTGAGGCAGATCATAAATAATGGAAGCAGAATTAATTGGTTTATGCTATGAGCATGTGTTATATATATTGATGGCATACCGTTGGTGTGCTGTTGCTCTATGCAGGACTGGACATGTATACTGCAGCTTCAATTTGATGAATGATCTCGATCTGGTGGCTGGACTTATAAGGTTTAGGTTCAGCTTATATTAATGCAGACAACACAAACAAAATAGAGGAAATTATTTAAGTACAGCTAGGAAAAAAAGTTAAACAACAACAAAAAAGCAAGTTGTCACACACAAATGGGTGAATTTGTTAACAGAACTTTTTTTCCACGTTAGGCTATGTTCCTTAGTTCAATGAGGTCTGGCTCACCGACTGTGACACATGTATTTAATATTCTTTGCAAGAAATTCCTCTGAAGCTATTGAACACACTAAAGTGGATCCTAATTTAACAACTAAAACAATTGCATGGCCAGACCAAGTCTTTTTGGGTCCTAAGTAGAATTAAGTCCTCTCGCAGTCTTCTGAACACAGTTTCAGGCATTCCAGAGGAAACTGTAAATCATTGCTGCACAGTTGACATTAACTTTATCCTAATATATAATATTATAGCTATTGAGGGATGCAACCCTACCACCAGACCTTTTAAGAACTTTAAAAACTCAAATACATTAGTGGTTTCTGAAAGGTGCCACAAGAAACAAGCACAATTTTCAAATAATTATTTACCAAAATGTTTTTTCTCAAATGTCATGTCATGTTTTTCAAATAACTGGTGGCACTGGTTCAGATCTGGGGTTGTATATCCATGTATCTGACTGTTTTCTGAAAGGTATTGGTTAATCTTTACACTTCTACTGAAAACGCACCACTTTCTGTGAGCCAGAGAAGTTTCCCCAGGAAAGCTGTACATGATTTACATTATTTTAAATTTCCATATTTTTAAACAGGCAATGATTAAGTTCCTGGGGGCTTTTAGCATTAGTGATTGACAACAGCAAAATGACATTTAAATTAAACTATGGCTTGTGTATTGACTAATGCTATTACCTTTAAACACCAGTGTTTAATTTTGAAGAAAAAAAAAAGTGTAAGACTTTTAAATTATGCATGCTGCATTTGACCATGAGGTCTAAATTTTCTAGGCCAAACACCCTGCTCTCTGTGGGTCGTGACCCCCCCCCACCCTCTGCTTTGTTTTTTACCTTACGTGCTGGGGTAAATACCCCAGCACCTGCATGTTGTACTGATTTCACCCAGCCCCGGCAGATGGTCCTCACCCTTCACTGAACACCCACTCTGGCACCTGGGACGCTGGGGGAATCCTTCCGTGCTCTTGCCACTCTGTCAGAGAGCACATGCACATATTATAAACACAGATGCAATGGCATGTGTGCAGGCATGCGCGTCCGCAAGCATCCACATAAATGCAACGACAAGTGGGCACGGAGACGCAAACAGGCAAGCGCTTCTCGTTTCCCCATATAAACACAAATTCATTGACATGTGGAAAAAAGGTTTGAATAAAAACAAAGAGCTTTAAGATAAATGTACTGAGCAGCTTTACAAACTCATGCGTACAGTACACAGAAACCACATCTTCAGTAATTGGGGGAAAAGTGGATTTGAATTTAAAAATATTTAAAGACTGTTTTAACTTTGTGTCCATATATTTTTGAACTGGTTAAACAGGTAATAGAAATCCCAGCCTGTGTGCCCCATTACTTGATTCTGCTGTCTTTCACTAATATGTATCTTGGTCTTAGTTCACCCACTATGAAACATAACTCAGTTTATCCCATTGTATGTGTGTATATTTCAATACAATACATAGCCAAAAACATGCAAACACCCAAACATTGCACCCATGTGTCATTGTTGAATATCTCATTTCAAATCTGTCCATAGCCTCCACTCTTCTGGCTGCAGGATTTGCTCCCAATCAGCCACAACAGCATTAGTAAGGTCGGCCACTGGTTTGTTTATGAACCTGGCTTTGTTCCTGGCACCACTGTCCTGCTGAAACAGGAAAGGGAAAAATAGAAACATCTGCCACAAATTTTGAAGCACACTATTATGTTAAATATCATTGTACATTGTAGCATTACAATTGCACTTCACTGAAGCTAAGTGGCCCAAAGCAAGAAAATGGCCTTAGACCAAAAAGATCAAAAGGTGTGTGGAAAGAAGAGCCCAGTTCATACTTCTGACCATATAATTAGTACTTACTATGCCTTAATTATATCATGGGGTTGTGTTTTTAAAAACGTTCTCTAAATTCTAGCATCTGGCCAATACTGAAATTAATAATGATCAGAAATCCTTCCCTCACTTATAAGTTATTTTTTTTTTTAATTTCTTCATTTTAGTTTTATTCTGTCTGATGTTATTTTTTTTTCTTACCACATTATGTTAATATATTAAATGACTTCACTGTTTTGGAACAGTGCTTTATAAATCAAATTAATTATTATAGATTTTATTATTATTATACATTTTTACTGTAAAATCATATATGACACATACACCACTTTGGGTTCTGACAACAGAGAAGTTAAAAACACACACGTACAGCTCGAGAGTGCAGGCTGTTTAAGATATACTGCTGTTGTCCCCTCACAATGAATCACAGAATAAACAAGCAGTTGTACTCAGATTTGTTGTGATGAGGAGGAGCTGTTTCTTCCTTGAGCTTAATGTGAAAACATGACCCACAATCACATGACTGCGTGCATGGACGGACGCAACCACAGGCATACTGGATAGACAAATACACGCCTTATGGCGACTGTTGTTGCACTTCTCTCTGATTTAATTAAAGAAGCCTTCTGTACTAGCAGTGCAGCACAAAGGAATGTTAATGATGGAATGAATGGCTGCTGTTTACCACATTGAGTGCCACACCAGCCGCACGCCATCCAAGAAGTATCCCTGGGCGGAATTACAGACCGGGCTGATCTACTTCATATGGACACAGACTTCACTTTTCATATCTGCACTTTCAAAGTGAGCAGCAGCAAAATCCTTTTGTTTTTAGCGTTAATTAAAATCCCCACCACGCTAATGCGATGCATCATTCAGACTGTTGAGATGGATTTAACAAGCAGGATATAGATTTTGTCAAAGCTTTCGTTTTTCTAGGATTCAGGTTATCATTGCTGTTACTCACCTGACACTTCTTTCTGAAGGAACAGTGCAACTATCTTAAAATATTTTTAAAAGTCAAGGGAAGACTATCGCATCATTAATCACAGATTTGAAAAGAAACAGCAAGACAGGTTTAGCGTCAGCCTAACCGAGGCACTATTTTTGTAATAAGACAAAGGGTCTTGACCAGTATCTTAAAGATTCTAAAGTTGCTCAGTGAGCGTGCTTCATGTGCAGGTCTAACTGGTGGTTACCCAAAACAACCTTTTCTGTGCAGCTTTGCAGAACTGCACATGCATCTTAGCATCAGTATAATTTCAGCTTTAGTCAAACAGTAGATCATTATTTACATTCAGAACAAGTAATCCTACATTTCAAATAAAATGTAAGTTTAAATCATGCTACATAGAGATTATTCCGATAAGTCTTCCAAACTAAACGACAAAATTGGTAATTTGTAAATTCCTTTAAAAATGACCCGTCTGAGCGAATAGCAAATAATAATCTTTAACATAAACAAAACTGGAGCCTAAATTTATTTAACAGGTTGGTATTGGGGATTTACCAACATAAATATATAATTAGAGTAACCAAAGAAGCCCGGAAGTGTTTCTTCCAAACTTACATTGCTGTTAAACAGTTCAGCCATTTTACATCTAATGAAGCTAAGCGTAAATTCTTTCAAGAAGATTTCATTAACTTCAATCACCTCCTAAAACAATTCAGCTGGTTAGAGGCGTTCACTTTCAGTAAACCAACCAGAATTGGCCACAAAATGTATGATCAAATCACAGCATTACATCCCTGCTTTACAGCGCCCGTATTATGCTCATTTTCAGGTTCAGAATTCTATTTTGAGGTTGTACCAGAATAAGATAACATGGTTTAATTTTCCAAAAACACCAAATTTTTGTTGTACTGCACATTACTGCAGATCTTCTTTTCACCCTGTTTGTTTAGGTCTCTGTTTTAGCTACAGAGTGAGACATCTCACTTCTATACCCCTCTATACCTCACTCAGAACAGCATGGATGTTTTTTTTTTCAAGTTTGTATGAGTGTGGAAGCGCCAGAGACACAAAATAACACCCCAAATCCAAGAAAAGGTGATTTTATTTTCATAATATGGGCACTTTAAATCGGTTTCTCTCTCTACTGCGTTAACTGTTGTTTCAGACAAAGCGTGCAACCCTCCACCTCCAGGCCCCATCACCCGTGGCACCCTGGGTCTTACTCCAGCAGAACACTCCATTCTTCTGTTTAGTTATGGAACCTTTGCCACCACCACCAGTGTCCAGACTCCATCGGGGGGATATGTCTTGTTTTGCTACCCCTTTAAAAATCATTTTATAATGATGGAGTCTAATCTTTTCATATGCATGTGTACAATAAATATTTGCATATCTGCAAGAAAGTCTCTCCTGATCTGGTAAGTGCATTTACCCTTGGCCTGTCTGGGATATTTACACACAAAGTGATGCAGAACTTCACTTCAGTACAGGTACCATTTTTGTTTAACCTTTCGGGATATTAATGAAACTTCCCACAATGTTTATTCAAGAACTTAAATGACTCAGAAGCAATAAATCACACCCACGTGTCCAAAGCCCCCAGACACAGTCAAGGGAACTGGGTAGTAAATCACTGGAAGAAAAGGTAATGTGGCCTTATACTTCAAAGTTTAATCGCCACGCAAAGAATCACTCTATCCTCGCAGACGGCAGAGTCAAAGATACTTTGAGGTCCAGACCTTCACTCTTGTCCCACATTAATCACACCTGGGCGTTTTTAATTTTCTGATTGTTGATCTCTCTGCTGCTCAAGATATCACTGGACAAGTTTTTTTTTTATGTTTACATACAATTACCAAAGCAGCTGTTACACATGGAGCTTTTGTAGCACTACAGTGTTAAAAAAAAGGGTACTATTAAAGTGTAACATGCCCTGCACGGGATAGGTGGTATGTATGTTCCACTTTAATTCGTAAAGGGAACTTTTAAGAACGTTCAGTGTTGGAGACTCTTGCATCTAATGCTCTTTTATCATTCACTTCTGGATCTTCTCTCTCCAACCGTTCTAGACTTTAAAATCAACAACGTGTCTCAACCTCACGGTGCCTTTGCACTATTTCACATTTATTTGTTTATATAACAGGGGTAGCGCACAGGTCCTTAGCAGTACAAGAGTTAGCTATAAGCTAATTTTCATCTGTAGACCCTGCAGGATACAGAAAACCTCTGTACTCACTCCACTATAACAAACTGTATCTAGCAACCTCTTTAATGATTTCATAAATAATTAAAAATGACCCCTTTGAAACTGACGCAACCCCAAAAACAGACTTAACACCGATGGCTCATTCATGTTTAATCAATAAGGCAATGAATTCATTCACTAAATCCTGATTAAAATGATTTTTTTTTTGCATTTAGCTCATACTAATCAAAATTTTGCAAAGCTGCTATCTTAATGTTTTTTAAAGTGATTGTTGCTAATGATAATTATCTGTGTATCCATGTGTTTGCTAAAAACTGTTTTATACCATACTGATCTATCATATAATCCCATCCTTAGAATCAGCTCAAGACATCTGTAGTATTAACATAAAAATCCTTCCTCATGCAGCTTTAAATACTACTCTGACTACAGCATATGGCCCAAGTATTATGCATCTGTGACAATATACCAGCATTTCCATAATCTGACAGTAACCTTATTTCTATTCAGGGTAAAAAGATAATGGATAATATGCGTATGCTATACAAATTGTAAATATGCTCTCAGTGTGTCACAGCCATTTCTTTACTTGTTTCTCATACTGGATACTGTTTTCCTCTGTGTTCACGATTGGATATTTTGTGGTTAATATTTCTTTGTCGCAATAGCACAGATTGTGGTTTTTGTACTTTTAAATTCAATATAACAACATGATCGTCATTGACTTTTTACCTTCTGGGAGTTCATTTTTTAAATATTTTCTGTGCAATATCGATCAAATGTGGAATTTAGATTGGATCATCCGTTTCATCAGGCACCCAATCATTATGATTCTTCTTTGTCTGGAAGGTACTGCAGTGAAGGAAGTTGACTTGTATGCTGTGAGAGAATGTACAGATTTCTGGAAATGTCTAGAAAAGTACATTTAAGTGCATCACATATTCATTCAAAACCAAGACATGATCTGATTTGGGGTATGACTCCTAACTGGTTTTACAATTTGATGTGATAGGATTATCCTGTCAACGGTTAAACCAATTCATTATCACAATGCATCCCCTCCTCAATATTATATATTGTTACACATGGTTTTAACGGACAAATTAAGATATGAACTTCCCTTTATATTATCTGCTCTTACAAACAACACTTCCTGAATGTAGCAGACAAAAAGAACAAAGGCAAAAACAAAAAAAGCACTGACTGGAAAATCAACAAGCAACATCAGTAGACAATTGTCTCTCACTGCATTGATGCAGAATTGTCCAGGTCCGCATCTCGATGCATCTATGCAATGATTAATTTCAACACCCCTAATGATGATGATGCATTAAAAAAAATCTTTAACCCCATAACAACTGAACAACATTTATAATCACACACTCTCGTTCTGTCTAAGGCTCTGGCTGCTACATCTGTTTTTATCTTTTAAACTACCTATTAAAACATGTTTTTATAGACTTGTCTTTTATGTGATGGCATTTGTTAAAAAGATTTATTTTGACTTCCCTTTTTATGACTCTGCTCTGTTTATACATTTCCCATTGTTAATTTTATGTTTTTGAATCAGTATTATGGCCACCCTTCTTCATATTATCATTACTATTACAAATTGTTTCATGTGAACTGGCTACAGATGGGAGCCGGGACATTGAGTGAAAACAAACGATAGCACGACAAGCATTAGATTAGTGGATAATATCTCAAAGCACACGTTAATTTCACACTAACATTTTCTGTTGCCTTACACATGACTTAGTGAGTCAAGAGTTGGAAACTACTCAGTGAAATTTTCTCACATCTCTGCATGCTTGTACAGTCCATGCCTTTTGAAAGTTTCTCTGCACCCTAAAGATTAACCAAAGACATCTGTGTCAAAAGTGATGATGATGGTGATGCAGTTCAGGAGGGACAGATTAAAACCCTAAACTATTGACCCATAACTAAAGTGATGTTTTAGCTCATAATCTGTTCATCTAAAAGTAAGTGAAACCCGCTTTGTTGGATTTTGACCGTCAGCAGACAATAGGGAGGATCATTTTAACATGGCTCCATGCTGAGCAGTTGGGAGGGGGGAAGAGACCAATATTCACCAAATTGTAGCTATGAGCCTTGGCGTGTTTTACTGCACTTCCACTACAATAAACTCATTTCAAATCTAAAAAAATGCTGGGTAGCATCTTCAACATGCTCTTGAGGTTTTCCAATTCATTGTGTCTGGCAACACGATTGTTCCGATACAGTGATGCAAGAGAAAGCAGGATGCACTTGGGATCCAGGCAATTTTATTACACCGAGTCAAGCTGTTTCAGTTCAGGATCCAGGCCTTTGTGGAAACATGGCACAAACAACATTATGTGTTATAGCAACTTCGCGCCGGGCCTTGTGATATGTCCATCTGCCGTGACTAGTGTTGCAGACCGTGCTGATGTCCCTGCCTCCTTACCTGTGTTCCCTCGCCTCCTCGCACTGAAGCCCCCCAGGTTGCACGACCGCTCAGCCATAGTCGCCCTCAGGGCAAACCACTTTTTTTGTTCAAAAAAAGGAGGATTTCCTCTGTGCTAGTTTTTACTGGCAAGGTTTAGCCTCCAGTGTGCTTTATGGCTGCAATCTAGCAGGATGGTTATATCGGTATTTAAAACTTTTTCTACAGTACACACTGTGTCCAATCTGCATTGTGCATGATAGGGCATGTAGATCCAGATGGGGCTATTGTAGTAATCCAACCTTGGTGGATTCTTTTTAGTACTGAAGGATTTTTATTCTAAGACTTGGCAAACAGAAGGTGGACAAAAACTTTTAGAGAAATTAAAAATGTTATAGTTCTGTAATTGTTTAAATTTATATATTTTTAAACTTTGATGTTTTTTTTCGCCCTAAAAATTAAGATACAGATATTTTACAAAACATGTGCTTCATACTATGGCATGATTCCAACTTCAAAGAAAAATGATCCATGGCGCTTCTTGCAAAACGCACACAAGAACAATTCTACATCAGATGTCAAATAATGATCCAAAATCCAACCAGCAGAATGCACCAACTGCCCAAAACCGAGCAGATGACAAGCTGTTGTCAAAAAACACTGCAGATCTTCAGCTCATCACCTTCCTGCTATACTTTGATCTGATTTCACTTTGTTCCCCAAGATTACAACACCAAAGACTATACAGAGCATATTGCCACACTTTACTAGAGGTGGTAACCAGATGACTGATCTTTAAATCCAAAAAAAACAAAACAAGCCAATGCTTAATTCTTATCATGCATTTATTATATAAGTATTTTTTTGAGATGGCAGGGTAGGTGGGTTGATGTGAATGAGTTTTTAGGGACAGGCTGCAGCGTCTTTCAGGCTAAGCTCATACGGAGACGTATTAGGACACACTTTCATTTTGTGGCTTATACTTTCTTGGAGAGGGATGGACAGACATTTCTGGGCAGATGATATTTTGAAAAATAAATACACAAACACATGTCATTGAGTGTAACGGGGGTCAGGGGTGGGGAGCAGGATGGTAGGGGGAGCAGTGAGTGGGGGTTCCCGAAGAGCCTTAAGCTATCTGCAGAAAGCTGATTATGCTAAAGTAGAGGATTCGATTCAACTAGACACGTTTATGTCTGTATTAATCAAGGAGAAGAAGAATAAAATTAAAATCTCAGATGCAGCCTCTGTTCTATGATCACTTGGTACATAATCAGATATGGTACATCAGAGGGAGAGCATTATCTACAGTATGGTGGCACACAGTGATGAGAGCAATAGGGGCTGTTCTGGCTGAGTGAATACAATAGTATTTTGATATTACTGTTGGGACTGTTTTATGGATTTAGTGGTGTTCTTGATCCATGCAGCCATGCATTAAAAATTCAGGCCATCCTTTTTAATTTGACAAAAGATGAACCAAATTAGTATAACAAGAAATCTTAAATGTTACCAGATCTTTTTTTCGTACTCTCTGAATACTGAAATGAGAGCCGTAATCTGCTAATAATTCCTTTTGGGGATGGAGACAAAGAGCTGCAATAAAGCTGCAATAAAGCTGTAAATTGCGCAGAAGAGAGACTATAGTGGCACGTCTTTATCATTTCACCACTACTGTAATTAGTCTCTACAATTCATGCTGTTTATCAATCTAACAATTAAGTGCTAACTGTTAGCTTCAGTGCACTATTTTACACTTTCCATTCTCATAGTAAGAAAGTAGACAACTTTCATGTTATAGGTTTAGTTTTGAAAAGTTTAGTAACTGCACATCAGGTCAAGCAGCAGTATATTCAGAAACAGTGAGTAGCTTCTGTAGATATATAGCTGTAGTATATTTTTGGAATATTGTAAATTAACTTGGATATTGGTACCTGGGGTAGATCTCCATAGTTTAAATAGTTGCTTACATTATGTTATAGTATCTTTCCACACAGTTTTTGTCCTCTGCAGCAAGGAGAGGCAACTGAGAAGATGGTTGATTGTGAATTGTTGAAGTATCTCATTTATTTGAATCAGCCTTTGCAAAACTGGGGAAAAGCACACGCTGATTCCTGTGATCCTTGATTACAACATGGTGTGAAATGCGTCACTGCCGGTGAAACAGACCATAATTATGTAAGCACATGAATGGACTTTATTGGCATTGTCATCCAGGACAGGTGCAACCCCATAAGCCATAACAAGCTAATCTACATTTCACAGTATGAAAGTCTCAGCACCGGCTAATGTGTCGGCTTGTTTGTACTACAAAAACTGTGAAACATTCTACCTATAATATTATTTACCACATACATTTTACACTAAACATAACTGCTATGCTCAACATGCATATAAAAGTGTTACTATGAAGCCCTTTTCTCTCAGCTTATAGCTCAAGTGTTCTTGGACCACCTCATCTTTAACACCAAAGAAGCGTTAACACTCTGAAAGGATTACTGTCAGAAACTATTTAAAAGATAATCATCAGTTTCTTAATATTATTTGAATACATCAGAAAAAAGGTTAGAGGTTACCCCCCCTCAGGTTAACCCCCCGCAAGTTAGAGGTCACTCCCCTCCATCCAGACAGGTAACAACCACTGTCTTCCTCTACCCAACTTTGACTCTAATGTATCTCCAATGTCATCAATGGATAAAGCTCATTTCTGCTTTATGTTGGAGAAAGAGAGGCACATTTCATTTGCTGCTGTAATGACATAAACATCAATCTGTCTGAACTGCTGCTTAAATGACTGTGTAACCTTTACAGCACTGTTAAAGAAAGATGTATAATTTCTGCATAAAAAAAGAGAAGCTGGGGTAATAAAAGAGTCTTGCTGATGCACTTTCACTTTACTGGACTTGCAATTCAGTCTTTTTATTCCCAGCCAGTCAAAAAGTCGCACCCCAAGAGTCACTTTGTAAAATACTCACTGATATTTCCTGCTTTTAAACATGCACATTAAGAATTCACTGAATTTTAACAGATTTAAAAATTGCTGGGAACAACAACAGATTGAGAGCCATTAAAAGTAGAATAAAGCCTTTATTACCCACTGACTCTCCCCACATAATGGAAATATTTTACAATGCCTCCAATTTATGAACCTGTATCTACTATAAATTATATTATGCAAGAAACACTATCACGACTAGTGGCATTAACTGCCTTATAGTTAATAGGTTTCCAGAGGGAAGGATTGACGTGCTATATGTTGCCTGGAACAAAATTCAATCTGCCGCCATGTTTAATGCCACATTTTTTATTATCTTGCAAGCATATGTTGGAATGGCTACAGATGATGAAGCTAGCTGCTGGGCAAAGTGATCATCAGTGCTGTTTTTTTCTTTTCTTTTTTAAAGCCCTCTTATTAACAGGATCCGGCAAATTGTTTGTGACCTTTGTCAAGGTTTTGCTGGAAACACAGAGGCTAGCACCAGACGCTGTGCTAGCCCGCGGCATGTGTGAATATGCAAAGCTCCCCTAGTTTTTTTCCCCTCTTTCCTCTTTTTTTTTACGTGCAAGGTTTCAAAATGAAAATGTGAAATTGTTTGGAAACCTTTTGCCTTGCAGGGCCTTCATGGAGAGAAGCCACATAGAGCTGAGAACTGCAAAAATGTTTGATGCCGCTTCCTTAGTTGAGCATATGCCACATTCTGTTTTAAGGAGGCTGTGTTTGTGTGGTGGCCTTTTTCACAGAGCTGCAACTCTGGCCATGGGGAGGAAGGGCTGGTCAGGGACAGCAGCTGTCCAGCCCTCTGTGAACATTATGACATGCATGACCTGACCAAAGACTCAAGGTAAGCAAAAACATACCAACAATTCTGCTCTTTTCCGATTTTACCTCATGCTACTGTAATGTGCATTAAAATCTCCATGTCATTTATGTTCTTACTCTAGAAATGACACTCCAGGAGGAACATGTGGTTCAAAGGGGTCAAAGTGAAATGTAAAACCAGTTAAACATACAGTACTAAGGAGTGAAGCGGCTTAAAGGAGAGATCAAGAGAAAAGGCGGCAGCTCATGAAGGAAGGAGCAAGGAGGCGAAAGGAGGAGGGTGAAGGAAGGAGGGACAGGGGGGGCAGGTGGTAGGCATGGGCAGGGGTATGCTAGTGCATCTGCCTGTGGCGATGGTATTGACGGACATATTTCCCACAGCTCCGTGTCACGGCGGGATCATCGCACATGATTACAGGGGGGATCAGCATGATCGGCTGTCGCTGATTTCACTGACATCTGTCGGTGAGGTGATACAAGCTGTGACAAGGATTGCCCCAGACATGAAATCTTGAGCGGCTGTTGAGCCACTGTGGCCGAGCTACAACAATAAAAGCACCTACATGTAATGTTTACCTTCGGAATAAAATGAGAAAAACAATTCTTTGTCTGCCTGCACAAGTCTCCAAACTTGGAAAAGCCTCCTTATTCAGTGTGACTTTGCCGCATACTAGAGAAAATAACATTGACAAATATGCACATTATTTAGTTTCATTGTTTTGTGCAAGACAAACTGGCTGGAAATTCTGAATTCCTAAGATTTTACAATGTATAATTTCTTGACTTAGCAAAGTTAAGTAGTCAGAGACAGTAAATCAAATTAATTTTTTTAACAATTGAACTTGAAATATGTCAAAAGAAACAAAAATGAGTTTGAACATGGAATTAGTTGCCAAGAATAAAAAAAAGATTACTTCAAATGTCAGCATTTATCTTCCAAACCCCAAAAGTACTAAATACGAAAACTAAAAACTAGTAAAATTATGGTTGAGTGTGAAAAACGATTCAAATGAACAAAACTGTAATCAAGGTCCTCTCATTATCTTTTCCAGAGCTTTATACAACTTCTTTTGATCATCGGCAGATGGAGTTTGCTCAATTTTAATGAAGGTGGCTCACAGTTGTCATCACATGGTTTATACACATATGATCTGGTGGTCTGATGACAACTAAGCCATCTCATGACAACTGAGCAATCCAATAACAAACATCATAGGATCAGTTGAAAGCTCCAGAAAAATCTAGCAACTTTATTGGCCTCATCTATTTGACAAAAAAAGTAATGGTTGTTCCAAAAAAAAAAATGTGTCATTGTTCTGCCAATGAAAACACACAAAAGTTTTAGGTCTCCTTTATCAAATACAATGAAAACTTTCTTTCGGTTGGTAGAATTATCTGTAAATAATAGTTGTCAGGTTTATTTTTCTTGTTAGAAAAAGTAAGAAGGTGTCCCTGAAAGGACACACATCACAGTATGTAAAAAAAAAAAAAAAGAACTTCACCAGTGAGAGTGAAAGAAAGCAGCGAAAGCAATTCTCACATAATCCACTGATTGAGCGTCCTTTACTAAAACCAATACAGTATCTGTCCAGCTTCATAGATGGATTACTTCTCCCAGGGTAAGTAATTGCATGTTTCATAACAATGACATTCGGATTAAGGAATTCATTATGGGGTTGAAGCGGAGCACAGCTTGTATACAATTACATTTAATTCCAAACCAAGAGATAAAAATCATGTCTTCAATATGGAGCGATGGGACTGCTTTGATGTGATCCTCAACACAGCTTAATACTTTGGGCGGCTGTGGCTCAGTGGTAGAGTGGTTGCCTGCCAATCGGAAGGTTTGTGGTTCGATCCCCGCCCCTGCAGTCATTGTCGAAGTGTCCTTGGGCAAGGCACTGAACCCCAAGTTGCCCCCGGTGCTGCGCATCGGAGTGTGAATGTGTGTGAATGTTTATCTGATGAGCAGGTGGCACCTTGTACGGCAGCCCCGGCCATAGTGTATGAATGTGTGTGAATGGTGAATGTTCCCTGTAGATGTAAAAGCGCTTTGAGCAGTTGTTAAGACTGGAAAAGCGCTATATAAATACAGCACATTTACATTTACATTTACTTTCTTTATTTCATCTTGGAGATTTGAGGGGAATTCTTAAACATATGGCTTAAATTGTTGGTAGTGGCTCTGTGGCAAGTCATCTAAGGCGGAAGCCTGAGCCTTTTCTTATTTTTTGACGCAAGCTCCATCTTTGATTAAATGTCAGACTTCCACTGTCACATATGCTGGAAGAAAATCCTTTTTTCCCCTCGAGGATCCTTATTTGGCTTTTCCAAGAAAAAGAGCTCTAACCTGACCATGATGAAGACATCAAACATAATGCTGCCATTCTTGTAATGAAATCATCTTGGGAGGTTGCATTCCACAAACCAACTGACAGAAAAGCTTTTATTTCTGATTTATTTAAAAAAAATGTGCTGCGGTGCATGCATTTCTACCTTACTGTAATTACAACATTTACATGTTTGTGTACAAAAGGGTTTTGTTGTGACATTTAATGTCCCATCATTGTCTTAAGAAGCTTTTCCATCCTGAGAAGAAAACTTGTAGAAGGAAATATTTGAAGGTACTGAATTTCAACCTATCTCCAGCTTCAATCTACAAATCTGGCAAAGCTTATTTCATGTAATAAAATGACGGCTCAAAAGGAGCACTAACGTCACAGGTCTTATGTTGACAACGTGGACGCAGATACAGGAAACTCCGAAAGCAGCCATAATATTTACCTAGTAAGCTAACTAGGCTACCGCTGGTGCGCTAACGTTAGCAAACATAGGCATAGCGTTAGCTAGCTGTCTAAACTTGTAAAAAGCCAAACAATATCCCCACCTGAACTGTGTTTTACTTTCCCTCCAATATTATCAACATAATAAAGACAGCTGGACTCGGTCGAGACCAAAAGCCATAATTGGCAAGACCAGTGGCCGAGTCCAAGACAAGTCCGAGTCCAAATACTACTGAGTCCGAGACAAGTCCGAGTCCATGGAAAAATGGTCTCGAGTCCAAGTCAGGACTCGAGTACTACAGCCCTGATTAAAACATCAAATAATTGCCTTATTGGGATAAATTAAATTTAGAAGTAATGCAGAATTTGTAAATTGTTATTGTATAATATATGTATTATATCTGCAGCACTGACCACATTCTGCCGCGTCTACAAATTGTGGAATTACAATTTACAAATTAATCTCTCCATTCAACGGCTCATTTGAACAAATAATGAACGAAGATTTAATCAGCATACATGGTTTAACAACAAACAAAGAGCTAAACGGCAAGTACAAATGTCACCATAGCCAAGAATAGTTGTTGAGAAGAGAAATACATTTATACGATTCAAGAAATTTGGGAATAAACACATTTATTAAACAGGTCTAAAGTCTTATAATAGTTGTTTGAGATTTTGATTTCAGCTTGGTGAGAAATGCAAAGCTAACTGTGAAGCTGAAGGCTTGTTTGGGGTTGTTTATTGCATATATGACCAGTCATTTACATGAATAATGTCACCACGCTTTGCCACCAGAAGTGTTTATGACAGATTAGAGGCCAGCATCCAACTGCATTTTCATTCCAGTTATTTTTGTTTTAATGCATGTGTGAATCAATTAATTCTGTCATAAAAGGCCACCATAAACTGTGTGCAGAAGTTAATGAGTCCGGCATTACCACATCATTACACCAGCTGGCATAATGGAGCATGTGTTGTTTGTCATAATATATGCTGCCATGCTTAACAGTCATAAATTGTTTGGACTGGTAAGTTGTGTTTTTTGTTTAATGACAAAGACAAAATGCATGTACACTGAGATTACCATACTAACAGCAGGTTCGTACTTACATGTGTATACACAGGTGACTTTACAGCTGATGGGATTCATCAGAGCATTTTAGGATTCCAAACACAGCACTTGATATTTGTAGAGTTATTTAAAAAGCTCAGAAGGGGCTTTTGCGAGATGCACTACTTTAATTATTATTTTTCTAAGCACCCAATAGCATGTCTTCCACATAGGGAGTCCATTTTCTCAACAAATAGAATTTCAATTTGGAAATTACTCTTCAGGGGTTCAATTGTGGTGCTTTGTAAGTGGATTTCACCTCTTGATTCTAATTCTATTCAAATTGCAGTCCTTTGTATTCATCCTAAGATGACAGTGTGTCCACCGTGGATATTTACATCAAAGTTCTGTGCGGTATGTCCCTCAATCATGGACTTTAATGAATCAGTGTAGGCAAGTTGGTAACTTAACTTTAGCTCAATGTAAAACATAAAATGTTTAGCATTGGTATTAAATAATTACTTTAATCAAGTGACTCTGATGTGAAATTGTCTCTTGTATTGCTGAATGTATTGCTGATAATTAACCACCAACTTTTTACCTAGCTTTGGAGTGGTTTAGTCTAATGGCTCTCATCAGTGCTCCAAAAGGAGACAGTCAGACAAGCTGACTGTACGTTAACTGCTTGGCATCCAATTGGCAAAGTTAGTGACAAACTGGTGTGGAAAATGGAACCTTTAAGCACTAACAAGCCAGATATTTTTTTTTCAGAAGTTGGCGGAGATCAAATCAGAGCTAAAGGGACTTTAAGAAACTTACGTTTCATTCTATTGATCAGGTGGAAAGATGCACGACTTGATGAGCAGGTCCTGTGTTATTCTGAGTCTGATTAAGGGTCATTGGTCAACAGCTGCGGCACTGCCTGGGCTTAAAAAACCATCAAGCCCCTCATACTCTGCAATTGATTAGCTATCAGTGCTTACCTAGGTACTGTGCATGTGCGAACAAAAGTGAAGTGACTCTAAAATGTCGCTAAAACGGAGAGCTCAACACACAGGGTGAAAAGAGGAGCTGCAGCAATGTGGAGTACATCAAAAAAACTTAAACCACATAAACATATTCTGGTACAAACTCTAAATACAACTATCAACCTGAAAAGGATCATAATATGATCACTTTAAGTTAGGAATGCAAGCAAAAGAACTGTGTAACCAGTACAAAAAAAGTCAAACTTTGAGTATTAATCTCACATGTAAAGACAATAAGACTGAACCCACAGAGGAAATTCTCCAAAGTTCAAACAAATCTCCTCAGACATGCCTGGTGTAAATGCATCCTAACTGTGAACTGTTAATCCTGGGTGGTGCGGATAACCAGCATTTCCAGCTCACTAACAATTTGCTCGGCCGACCTTCCCACCATAAAGGTTGGTTAAAAATGCATCACAGTGAGTACCACTCATGCAGCACATGTTTCATTCAATCACAAGCCGCACAAAATGTGCCTCCATCCATCGTCTCATAAACAGTCTGCAGCACAGCAAGGGGAAGGAGCCTGGCCTGTCTCAAGGTCACCGGGCCCTTCACCACTGTGGCATGATGGGTAGCTCCTGCCCGTGCACGGCAGCCAGCCAGCCAGGAACTGCCTACGTTTGCCTGGCCAGCCTTACCTTGACTGAAAGAATGGAGGAAGGCACCGGCGCCCCCCTGCCGCTCGGTAACTGGTACCAAATGGTGCCTCCCCTCTGGGGTCCTGACCTGCGAGCAGGCAGAGTCCCAGGACACCTCCGAGCCGAGCTGGAGGATCGTCAGACAGCTGTCTTCTGTCAGTGGGCCTGTGGACCTTGAATATCATCTTTCTCTGCACACACACAGTCCTTTAGCAGGAGCCTTGGTGTAAAACCAGGGATGTACAAGACTACAAAAAATATCAGCACCGATATTTTGGGTTACAGTCACAATGTAAGTGACATGCTGGGATCAAGAAATATGGGAAATAAACACAAACTCAGAATGATGTAGGAAGGCCTACTGTACACTGTGAACAAGGCTATTAGGTGTGACTTAAGGGGCACAATGTTAAAATTATGCATTAGCACAAAAAGGGTTAATGCATCTGGTCTCAGGAGTACAATATCTAAAAAGGGCCGGGAACTGAATTGAAAAAAAAAAAAAAAAATGAGCCACTGAATTGTCTATTTAAAAGATCAAGCAAATTGTTTCTGTCCAAGAGCAAACATGCGCAGTTGACTTTCCCTACTTAAATAAAAGGTTAAAAACATCACATTGAGCTCTATGATTCCAGGTAATCTCTTTAAATCTGTCTGTACGGTGAATGTGAAAAGCTTTTGTGAAACAATAATAAATCCTCTTTTAATTCTCTTGAGTCAAGTCTCAGATCGTTTTTAAATAAATTATACAGAAGATATAGACAGTCAAACTATTTCCTGTTCTATTACCTCTGAAGCCAGCAAGGCTCTGAGGAACAATGTTATATGGATCTTGATGGGGAGAAGCTGCATAATTAATTTGTATATTCTAGCATGACAGATGTTTGATTTTGGCCGTAAAAGTAATTAATAAGAGAGTGGAGGGAGAGGCAGATTGCTGGAAGATTATTTATGAAGACTCCTCACGGAGCACATTGCAGTTGGGGGGGTGAGAGGCTGTGTGTGTGTGTGTGTGTGTGTTACGACCTGGCCCGTTGTTAAAGATGGGCGTAACATAAACAAGGATGAATGTGGGTTAACCAAAGACAGAGGGC